>NC_134401.1:116365229-116565747 GCF_050003625.1 Haematobia irritans
AAAAGGTGTGCCGAAAATGGTGCCCATCTAGAGGTATTTTAGGACCATAAAGAGTTGTATCGAAAATGATCTGTATCGGTCCATATTTGGGTATAGCCCCCATATAGACCGATCTCCCGATTTTGCTTGTTGGGCATCTAGAAACTGTATTTTCTATCCGATTTGCCTGAAATTGAAAATCTAGAGGTATTTTAGGACCATAAAGAGGTGTGTCGAAAATGGTCCGTATCGGTCCATGTTTTGGTATAGCCCCTCATATAGACCGAGCTCCCGATTTTGGTTCTTGGGCGTATTTTCTATCCGATTTTCCTCAAATTGAAAATCTACACTGGTAGAAAAAGTTTCGTTAATACGATGAATTTCTACGTTGTATTAACGAAATTCTTCATTAAAAGTCAGCCAACGTAGCATTTCGTTATAACAACGTAATTTTACGTTATATTTACGAAACACTTTATGGAATACATTTCGTAGTATTAACGAATAATTACGTTGCTATTACGTAGCCTTTTCGTTGTATTAACGAATATTATTCGTTGTATGAATGAAATTTATTCGTTGTATCGGTGCAGCTTATACGTTGTATGAATGAAAATTATTCATTGTATGAATGAAAGGCGAACGTTGTATAAATGAACACAAACGTTATATTAATGAAACCCAACCAATTAGCGCATTTGAGTGTAGTAATTGGTAGTGTATTATTTTTTGTTAAGATCTTTGAAATATGGTTTATATACAGTAAGAAATAACATATAATGATAAATTAAGTAATATAATAAACATATATTGTGACTTTCACTTAAGAAAAAAAGCCTCTTATTTCTAAGATCAAAAAATGATAATCGTATCACCGTGTCCATTTATTCAATTTTTGTGCAACCAAGGTTCATCACCGTAATTGTTCCGCCTTCTTCATCTGAAAGTTCACTTCCCCGGGGTATTTTCACTAAAGATTAAAAATGTACACTAAATTTCTTGCGAATATACAAAAAACACCAATTTAACTCACCTCACCCATCTATGTTTATTATTCACAACGAAACTGTAATGAGCGTGTGCACTCTTCAGCGAAAAGAACGTAAATGTTGTTAATGTTTGCCCATCAGACAAGTTTTCTGTTGAACTTTTTACCGTTTGTTTTTCAAGACGCACACGCACACATGTGCTTATTGCCATACTAAGATGTGTATGTACCAATTACATACACGCTAGAGAGAGTATGAAGAGATGTTTTAGAGAGAGAGAGAGAGAGTAAGGAGAGGCAGAAATACTCAAACTCCCATTCGTATTATTAATGAACATATTTCATTAATATGACGAAATATAACAATTTAAAATTTATTTTTTAACGAGCCATATCATTATATTAACGATCGATTTCGTTTTATAAATGAAATTTTCAATTCCAGTTTCAGAGTATATAAAACGACTGTTTAGTTTAAAAGTTTCCAAAAGTTACTCTCTATGTGCAAACGATTATAATAATTTCATCTTGGAAAATTTTTTTATTCTAATTCTTGAAAAAATTACAAAGTTAATATTCGTAATATTAACGAAACGTGTTTCATTAATATAACGAAAAACCAAAACACAAAATTGTCTTTTAACGATTGATTTCGTTGTATTAACGATCACTTTCGTTCTTATAACGAAAAATTTCGTAATATTAACGAAAAATAATCAACGAAGCCCGCTCGTTAATAATACGAAACATTTTTCTACCAGTGTAGAGGTACTTTAGGACAAAGAGGTGTGTCGTGTTGATGATATGGTCCGTATCGGTCCATGTTTTGGTATAGTCGCCATATAGACCGATCTCCCGATTTTTATTCTTTGGCTTCTATAAACTGTATTTATTACCCGATTTGCCTGAAATTGGTAATCTAGAGGTATTTTTTTTATATATATATATATATATATATATATATATATATATATATATATATATATATATATATATATATATATATATATATATATATATATATATATATATATATATATATATATATATATATATATATATATATATATATATATATATATATATATATATATATATATATATATATATATATATATATATATATATATATATATATATATATATATATATATATATATATATATATATATATATATATATATATATTATGAACCGATGTGGACCGATTTTTTTCATCCACCATAGGGTGGGGCGTGTATTAACTTTGTCATTCCGTTTGTAACACATCGAAATATTGCTCTAAGACCCCATAAAGTATATATATTCTGGGTCGTGGTGAAATTCTGAGTCGATCTGAACATGTCCGTCCGTCCGTCCGTCCGTCTGTTGAAATCACGCTAACTTCCGAACGAAACAAGCTATCGACTTGAAACTTGGCACAAGTAGTTGTTATTGATGTAGGTCGGATGGTATTACAAATGGGCCATATCGGTCCACTTTTACGTATAGCCCCCATATAAACGGACCCCCAAATTTGGCTTGCGAGGCCTCTAAAAGAAGCAAATTTCATACATGGTGTTAGTATATGGTGTCTAACAACCATGCAAAAATTGGTTCACGTCGGTCCATAATTATATATATGGCCCCCATATAAACCGATCCCCCGATTTGGCTTGCGGAGCCTCTAAGAGAAGCAAATTTCATCCGATCCGGCTGAAATTTGGTACATGGTGTTAGTATATGCTCTCTAACAACCATGCAAAAATTGGTCCACATCGGTCCATAATTATATATAGCCCCCATATAAACCGATCCCCCGATTTGGCTTGCGGTCTCTAACAACCATGCGAAAATTGGTTCACGTCGGTCCATAATTATATATAGCCCCCATATAAACGGATCCCCCGATTTGGCTTGCGGAGCCTCTAAGAGAAGCAAATTTCATCCGATCCGGCTGAAATTTCGTATATGGTGTTAGTATATGGTCTCTAATAACCATGCAAAAATTGGTCCACATCGGTGCATAATTATATATAGCCCCAATATAAACCGACCACCAGATTTGACCTCCGGAGCCCCCTTGGAAGAGTAAAATTCATCCGATTCGGTTGAAATTTGGTACGCGATGTTAGTATATGGTATCCAACAACCATGCAGGAATTGGTTCATATCAGTCCATAATTATATATAACACCCATATAAACCGATCCCCAGATTTGGCCTCCGGTGCCTTTTGGAGAAGCAAAATTCATCCGATCTGGTTGAAATTTGGTACGTGGTGGTAGTATACGATATTTAACAACAGTGCCAAAAGTGGTCCATATCAGTCCATAATCATATATAGCCCCCATATAAACTGATCCCGAGATTTGGTTTTGGGGCCTCTTGGTACGTTTAGAAGAAGTTTCTACGCAATCCATGGTGGAGGGTACATAAGCTTCGGCCTGGCCGAACTTACGGCCGTATACACTTGTTATCACTATTTCTTGTTACACTTTTATTAATTATCATCTAATTTTTAAAAATTGAAAAACTTCTTCGCTTCCACCGTGGGTTGAACCTGGGTCTGTTGGCACCATAACAGAACGCCTTATCACAATCAGCTACAAATGCCATTGAACATGATGCATCAAAACGTTTATTCAAATGCTTGTGACATGAACCTATGACATATGACACCACGGCATTGCATTCTGACTACTTCCTGAGATGTTCTTTATTATTATGAATGAAAAAAATAAAGAACGCTGGTTCAAGTCTAACCAGCGGATATTTTTTTATTAAATATTTTTCATAAAAATTATTTTAATTTTATGTTATACATCGTTTTTATTTTGTTTTTGTTTTTGTCAGCATATATTTTTGTATAAATATTTTTTCCATTAAAAATCAACAAAAAAAATTAAAAATTATCGTAATTTGCAAAACCTTCTCAAAAGAATTTCCATGCAAGTGAAAAAGTCAAACGACACAAGTTCAAATCCCAGCGGGGATGATTTTTTTTATTTTTTTATTGATTTTTCTATTCTTTTTTGTGAAATTTAATTGTCCAAAACTTAAAACGGCCTAATTCCGTACTTTCTAAGACCTGCCCAAAAGGATTGCAACAGAAGTGGAAAAAAGCTCGATCCCGGATGCGTTTTAAAAATTAATGTTGGTGGAATTGTCAAAAATGGCTGCATCGGAAGTGGAAAAAACTTGATGGGGGATTCCGGGATGTGCTTTAAAAGAAATGTTTGTGTAACAACTTCCAATTTTTTTTTGCTGATTTGCCATAAGGGGACATTTGTTCTTTTCAACACCCGTGGCACTGAATTTGCATCACTTCTTAAGGTTTTGGATGTGAATTTTGTAATTTTTTTAATATTTTTCCTAAAAGTTAATTTTTATAATTTGTATGACTTTTAATTTAAACATTTAATTAGTTTGTATCATTTTAATAATTTTTATTCTGTTTTTAATTTATTTGAAACAAAAAAAAGTTAAAATTATTCTTTAAAAATATGAGGCGAGTTATAAAAAATTGCATTAAAAGAACTTCCTGAGTAGTTAAAATAGAGAACATCTTTGGGAGGAAATTTTTGGAAGTGCTTTTAAAGTTGTGCCCTTAGAAGTACTTCCAATTTTTTTTTTTTTTGCTGTGTATTTTATTATTACGTTGGCGAATAAAATAAAAAAACTCATTTTGCACTCAAAAAAAGTTTACTTGGATCCCAAGAATTAATTGATCCAATTAAAAAATTAACTGATACTATTAATTTGTGTGATTGATTTTTATTTCAAGTAAAAAATTTGTTGCATTTTTCTAATTGAATATTTTTAAAACTCAATTAAAATTTTAATTGGAAAAATTTTCGTGAAATTTTTTTCTATGTACAGAGACACTTCGTTTTTGTCAGTTTTTCGGCAAATCTCCTTTGAAAGATGGAATCCTCACCATCAATAGCATGCGCAAATTTTTTAATTTTTTAATTGGCTTTCAATTAATTTTTTAATTGATACTATCATTTCTGTGATTGAAGACGTGATTGAATCAGAAAATTATGTTGAAGTCTTTCGTTATCCAGCGCCATCTTTATATTTTTTTCACTATACTCCCACTGTGCTTTGTTAAATTTTGTTTGTCATTGTGCCAAACATTATCTATCGGTGTCTTGGGCAAACTTTTAATTTAATGAAAAAATCAAATTAAACTTTGCTCTTTAGACAAAGTTCAACCACTGGGAATGTTCAATAGAACAACCACAACTTCAGTCAGTTTGCATTCAGTTTCCGGATTTATTAATTTTCAATGTGCTGGAATATGTAAGTGGGGGAAAATTGAAAATAACCACAAAATTAATTATAAAAATAAATTCTAAAGGAAACGCTTCAATTGCCTGTGGGAATCGGTATAGCAAAAATATGAAGAAGAGGAAAAAATATCGAGTATCACCGCAAAAATTTCCATTGTGGTTCGTTTACTTATCTCTTCGATGGTATGCAGTAAAGTAGCTACAAGAAACAAGTAAAGAAGAAATTGAAAGTCGAGCTTAGCGAAATATCTAAATTCCCTTAATCAAAGCTAATAAATTAGTATACAGCGAAATTTGGGAAGTTTTTATTAAAAATAAGGTTAGGTTAGGTATAGTGGCTGCCCGCTATTTCAGACTCACTTGGCCTACTCAGTAGGTAGTTATCACAATGGACTGAATACTCTAAGTGAGCCGGGCTGCCACTTTAACCTAGGTAGTGATACTATAGTGTTGAACTTCTCTCTTATTTTCTATAACAATAAAATTTTGATAAGTTTTAGAAAATTTTCCATAGAAATTAAATTTTGGAAAAATTTTCTAAAGAAATAAAATTTTGACAAAATTTTCTATAGAACTCAAATTTTGACAAAATCTTCTATAGAAATAAAATTTTGACAAAATTTTCTATAGAACTCAAATTTTGACAAAATCTTCTATAGAAATAAAATTTTGACAAAATTTTCTATAGAAATAAAATTTTGACAAAATTTTCTAAAGAAATGAAATTTTTACAAAATATGCTATAGAAATAAAATTTTGACAAAATTTTCTAGAAAATACAATTTTGTCAAAATTTTCTATACAAATATATACTATAGAAATACAATTTTGACAACATTTTCTATAGAAATAAAATTTTGACAAAATTTTTTATAAAAATAAATTTTTAACAAAATCTTCTATAGAAATAAAATTTTGACAAACATTTCTAAAGAAATAAAATTTCGACAAAAATTTCTATAGAAATAAAATTTTGACAAGATTTTCTTTTGGTATATTTGACAAAATTTTCTATAGGTAATAAAATGTTTGACAAAATTTTCTATAAAAATAAAAATTTGTAGAAAATTTTCTATAGAAATAAAATGTTAACAAAACTTTCTATAGAAATAAAATTTTGAAAAAATTTTCTATAGAAATAAAATTTTGAAAAAAATTTCTATAGAAATAGAATTTTGAGAAAATTTTCTATAGAAATAAAATTTTGAAAAAATTTTCTATAGAAATAAAATTTTGACAAAATTTTCTATAGAATCAAAAATTTGATAAAATTTTCGGTGGGAATAAAATTTTGACAAAATTTGCTATAGAAATAAAATTTAAACAAAATCTGCTATATAAGTAAAATTTTGATAAAACTTTCTATAGAAGTAAAATTTTGACAAAATTTTCTATAAAGCAAAATTTTGACAAAATTGTCTAAATAAATAACATTTTAAGAAAATTGTCTATAGAAATAAAGTTTTCAGAAAAATTTCTATAGGAATAAAATTCTGAGAAAATTGTCTATAGAAATAAAAACTTGAGAAAATTTTCTATAGAAATAAAATTTTGAGAAAATTTTCTACAGAAATAAAATTCTGAGAAATAAAAATAAATGTCAAAAGTTTTATTAAGCTGGAGATCTTAGTTTTCTTTATTTATTTTTAATCCATCATTCCTAATATTTCGCAATTATCATTGAATTGCTTTCGCAATGATAATTGGGAAATATTAGGAATGATGGATTGAAAACAAATAAAGGAAAGTAAGATCTCAAGCTTAATAAAACTATTGACATTTATTAAAAAAAAAAAGATCGAATAAAACACCAAGAAACAAAAATAGAAATAAAAATTTGAGAACATTTTCTATAGAAATAAAATTTTGAGAACATTTTCTATAGAAATAACTTTTTGAGAATATTTCGATAGAAATAACATTTTTTTTTATAGAAATAATAGTTTGAGAAAATTTTCTATAGAAAGAAATTTGTAGAAAATTTTGTATTGAAATAAAATTTTGAGAAAATTGTCTATTGAAACAAAATTTTGACAAAACTTTTATAGCAATAAAATTTTGACAAAACTTTCTATAGAAGTAAAATTTTGAGAAAATTTTCTACAGAAGTAAAATTTTGAGAAAATTTTCTATAGAAATAAAATTTTGAGAAAATTAATGCATTAATGCAACATACACCGAGTCGATAGGTCTACAGTTGGTGTATTATGTTTATTCTTTTCAAAAAATTTCCCGATGAAGTCTATCAATGAAACGACGAAATATTGAATAAATAAAAATTAAAAATACAGACTTCGTGTTCTCAATGTTA
Organism: Haematobia irritans; assembly: GCF_050003625.1. Lineage (NCBI taxonomy): Eukaryota > Metazoa > Arthropoda > Insecta > Diptera > Muscidae > Haematobia > Haematobia irritans. The sequence continues at coordinate 116,372,785 of NC_134401.1, forward strand.
GATTTTGAATGGAAATAAAATTTTGACAAAATTATCTATAGAAATAAAATCTGGCAAAATTTTCTATAGGTAATAAAATTTTGACAAAAATTTTCTATAGGTAATAAAATTTTGACAAATTTTTCTATAGAAATAAAATTTGTCGAATATAATAAAAAAACATTCACAATTTAAGAAATAAAAGTTTGATTTTCCATGGAAATAAAATTTTCACAAAATTATCTACAGAAATAAAATTTTCTAAAGGTAATAAAATTTTTATAAATTTTTCTGTACAAAGAAGTAAAGTAAAATTTAGAAAAAATTTTCTATAGGAATAAGAGTTTGAGAAAATCTGATATAGAAGTAAAATTTTGCCAAAAGTTTCTATAAAAATAAAATTTTGACAAAATTTTTTATAGAATAAAAAGTTTTACAAAATTTTTTATAGAATAAAAACTTTTTCAAAATTTTCTATAGAAATAAAATTTTGAGAACATTTTCTACAGAAATAAAATTTTGACAAAATTTTCAACAGAAATAAAATTTTGACAAAATTTTCTATAGAAATAAAATTTTGACAAAATTTTCTATAGAAATAAAATTTTTACAAAATTTCAATAAAAATAAACTTTTGAGAAAATTTCCTATAGAAATAAAATTTTGAGAAAATTTTCTATAGAAATAAAATTTTGAGAAAATTTTTTACTGAAAAAAAAATATTAGGAAAATTTTGCGTAGTAATAAAATATTCAGAAAATTTTATATAGAAATAATATTTTGACAAAATTTTCAATAGGAATAAACGTTTGAAAAAATCTGCTATAGAAATAAAATTTTGCCAAACGTTTCTATAGAAATAAAATTTTGACAAAATTTTTTATAGAAATAAAATTTTTACAAAATTTTCTATCGAAATAAAATTTTGACAAAATTTTCTATTGAAATAAAATTTTGACAAAATTTTCTATAGAAATAAAATTTTTAGAAAATTTTTTATAGAAATAAAATTTTTAGAAAATTCCCTATAGAAATAAAATTTTGAGAAAATTTTCTACAGAAAAAAAATACATATTAGGAAAATTTTATATAGAAATAAAATATTCAGAAAATTTTATGTAGAAATAAAATTTTGACAAAATTTTCTATAGGAATAAAAGTTTGAAAAAATCTGCTATAGAAATAAAATGTTGCCAAAAGTTTCTATAGAAATTAAATGTTGACAAAATTTTCTATAGAAATAAAGTTTTGACAAAATATTCTCTAGAAATAAAATTTGGAGAAAATGTTCTCTAGAAATAAAATTGTGTGAATAAAAGTTTGAAAAAATCTGCTATAGAAACAAAATTTTGACAAAATTTTCTCTAGAAATAAAATTGTGACAAAATTTTCTTTAGAAATAAAATTTTGACAAAATTTTCTATAGAACGAAAGTTTTGACAAAATTTTCTATAGAAAGAAAATTTTGACAAATTTTTCTATAGAAAGAAATTTTTAACAGAATTTTCTATAGAACGAAAATTGTGACAAAATATTCCATAGAAAGTTTCTAAATTTTCTATAGAAATAAAATGTTGACAAAATTTTCGAAGAAAATAAATATTATTTTCATACTAACCACAAAAATTTGATCAAATGTATCAAAATAAATTATTTAATTTAGTTTGGTAAATTTTGTTAAAATTTTCTTCAAATATTGATAGATAATTTTTGGCACGAGGGGCAACGGTGAATACAACCAATGTCATTTCTTTTAAATATATTTGTCCCTAAGTGATTTACAAGGCTGCTGAGCAGCCTTATTCCCTTTCCCTTAAAGTGTAATTTTTTTACCTTATAACAAAAGAATTTTTTATGTTAGCTTGACCTTGAGCACTTTATCTACGCTAACCTCTAAGAAATTCAGTCCCATTTAGATTTTTTATAAATTTCATTGTTCTTAGATCATTTTTCACAAAAATTCCCTTTGTGGCCTATGTCAAAGAATGTTGTTGAGTTTAGAGTCTTGATTAATAGACGACAAGAGCAAGTAACCACAAGCAACATGCACGCATAGAATACCACCACTTATCCCAAATGTTGACATAACGAAGATGTAATAGGGGATTACATGTTCAAAGATAATGAATAGTGTCATTCTAAAATGATTCTTGGAATTCGTTTAGTTGCATAAGAATTATGGGGGATTTTTGATTTAATAGAGAGGTGGGCGAAAGGCCATTTATCGTAACAATCAATAGAAAAAATGAACGTTATTGTAAACTTTGCACTGAGAATTTAAAAAAAATTAAAAAAAAAACGAAATTTGCCATAATATGTTGCACACTAGTGGCACAAAAAGTGTCACAGTATTTGACTGAAAAACTCGATTATTTTTTAAACCTCCGTTATATTAATTGGAATTGGGTTCAAAATGTACGCAAAAATATTACAGCATAAAAGCAATTTTCAATAAACGTAGCTCAACAGGACAAAAACGTGGCACAAAAAATAGTAAAAAGTATGGCATTTTGGTTGAAATCGGATCAGATTTAGGTATAGCCTAAATTTGATGGATTTTTTTGGCAAGGAACATTTTTTTTTGGTTAAGATACCATTGTTTGGTAACTAAAAGTATGAATTGAAACCTATATAACTTTTGAACCCAGGTAAAATTATTTTAAGAAATATTGCTTAATATACCATTCCCAAAATTTGTTTCAAAAATCCAAAATGTTATAAACTCGACTTTTTCAAAGACTATAGCCGAGAAATCGGTTTTCAAAAATTCTCATAGTTTAAAGTCGACTTTCAAAAATTCACAAAATCTAAACATGACTTTACAAATTGCTAAAAATCCAGATTTCGAAAAGGTCAGAAAATCGATCTTCCAAATAGTGAAAGAATGGGGTGGACAATGTTTCCCAACTTAGAAAAATTCGAAATGTTGATATTTCCAAACTTTGGATAGTCGAAAGTGGACTATTCAAATTTTGACAAAAAAAAAATCGAAATGTCGATTTTTTCAAATCTTGAGAATGTCGAAAAGTTGACTTTCCCAATTTTTAAAAGTTAAAAAAACGACTTTTTTAAATTTGAAAAATATCATGAAGTCAAGAAATCGATTTTTCCGAAATTTACATAGTCGAAAGGGGACTTTTAAATTTTTCAATAAATCACAAGCGTGGACTTTTCGAAATTTGAAAAAAGTCTTAATGTTGTAAAGTGGACCTTCTAAGTTTTGAAAAGAATTCGAAAATTTTGAAAAAAATTGATTTTTATTACAATATAAAAGTGGTCTTTTCAATATTGAAAACAGAATCAAAACGCCGTCTTGGGAAAATTTTGAAACGTCGACTTTTCCAAAATTCGACTTTTTCAAATTTTTAAAAGGTGAACTTCAAAACAAAAACTTTTCCAAAATTCTAATAGGCAAAAATCGGTATTGTCAAAATTTGGAAATTTTAAATCGTTAAATTTTTTTTTTTGTTCTCTTTTCTAAAGAGTCGGAAAGTTGAAAAGTGGACTTTCCCAAAATTCGAAAGTAGGCTTTTCAAATTATAAACAAAATTAAATATCTCATCTCGGGCAAATTTGGAATGGTCGAATTTTCAAAATTCGAATAGCCGAAAGTCGACCTTTTCAAATTTTTAAAAAGTCTTTTCAAATTAAAAAACAAAAAAATGAAACATCGATTTTTTCAAATTTGGAAAATGTGAAAGCAACAACATTTCCAAATTTTTAATAGTCGAAAGTCGCCTTCCCAAAATATGAAAATTTAAAATTGTAAAATTTTAAAAAAATAAAGACATCGATTTTTCATGCTTGAAAAAGTCGGATATTTGAAAATTCGAATTATGAATAAAATAGCCGAAAGTCGACCTTTTCAAATATTTAAAAAGTCAACTTTTCAAATTAAAGAAAAAAAAATGAAACATCGACTTTTTCAGATATGGGAAAAGTGAAAACAACAACTTTTCCAAATTTTTAATAGTCGAAAGTCGCCTTCCCAAAATTTGAAAATTTTAAATTGTAAAATTTTAAAAAAATAAAGACATCGATTTTTCATGCTTGAAAAAGTCGGATATTTGAAAACTCGAATTATGAATAAAATCAAAACGTCATCTTGGGCAAATTTGGAAAAGCGGAATTTTCAAAATTCGAATAGACGAATGTCGACCTTTTTAATTTTTTAAAATTTCAACAAGTTTTAAAAGAATCGAAATGTCGACTTTCCTAAATTTGGGAAATTTAAACTTGTCAAATTTCTAAAAACTAGAGGCGTCGATTTTTCAGGTTTTTAAAAAAGCAAAAAAAAAATGGAAAGTCGATGACTTTATCAAATTTGAAAAAAAGTGAAAACTACAATATTTTCAAATTACTAGTAGTCGAAAGTCGACTTTCCCAAATTTGGAAATTTCAAATTGTAAAATATTCAACAAATAGAGGCGTTGACTTTTCAAGTTCGGAAAATGTTGGAAAGTTTAAAAGTCGACTTTTCCAAAAGTCGAATAGTCGAAAGTCGACTTTTCAAATTGTCAACAAATTTCGAAACGTCGTCGTGGGCAAATGTGGAAAAAGTTGACATTTTAAAAATTCGACATTTTAAAAATTCGAATAGTCAACAGTGGACTTTTTAAAATTTTTTAAAAGTCAACTTTCCAAAGCTTTATAAGAATCGAAATGTCGACTTTCCCAAAATTTCGAAAAAAAAATCGAGACGTAAATTTTTCAAATTTTGAAAAATTGAAAATTCAACTTTTCCAAAGAACGAATAGTCAAAAATAGACTTTTGAAATTGTGAATAAATTTCGAAACGTCGTCTTGCGCAATTGTGAAAATTTTCGAATTTTCCAAAAGTCTAGTAGTCGAAAGTGGATTTTTGTGTAATTTTTAAAAAGTAATTTTTTAAAATTTGGAAAAACTTGAAAAGTGCACTTTTGCAAAATTGGAATAGTCGAAATTCGACTATTCCAATTTTGAAACAAATCGAAATGACGATTTTTTCAAATCTTGAGAATGTCGAAAAGTTGACTTTCCCAATTTTTAAAAGTTTAAAAAACGACTTTTTTAAATTTGAAAAAGATCATGAAGTCAAGAAATCGATTTTTCCAAACTTTACATAGTCGAAAGGGGACTTTTAAAATTTTTAATAAATCACAACCGTGGACTTTTCCAAATTGGAAAAAAGTCTTAATGTTGTAAAGTGGACCTTCTAAGTTTTGAAAAGAAAAAAGTGGACTTTTTAAAATTTTTTAAAAGTTAACTTTCCAAAGTTTTATAAGAATCAAAATGTTGACTTTCCCAAAATTTCGAAAAAATAGAGACGTAAATTATTCAAATTTTGAAAAAGTGAAAATTCAACTTTACCAAAGGACGAATAGTCAAAAATAGACTTTTCAAATTGTGAATAAATTTCGAAACGTCGTCTTGCGCAAATGTAAAAAAATTTCGAATTTTCCAAAAGTCTAGTAGTTGAAAGTGGATTTTTGTGTAATTTTTAAAAAGTAAATTTTTAAAATATGGAAAAAGTTGAAAAGTGCACTTTTGCACAATTGGAATAGTCGAAATTTGATTTTTCAGATTTAGAAAAAAATCAATAAGTCCACTTTTTTATTCGTATCTCTATAGGAGACCTTAAAAATAGAGTTCGTGTATAGTCTATAGAGGACATAGGGCTGCCATTTTGCAATTTGGTTATGGAAAATTTCTTATTAAGGAATATATTGTCCTGTAAGGGATATCATTTCGATGATATCGATTTTCATTATTAATGATAAGCCTTCCTCTTTATATGAAATACATATACGATCATTTGTTCCAAAATTGAAATTGTTTTTTTTTTTGAATACCAAAATAACATCTCTTAATGGAAAATTTATTTTTCTATTTGTCATGAAGTAAATTGACATTTTTCAACTCTTCTGCACTAACATATTTTGACTCAATTTTTTTTTGTGCTAAATAGCTTAAAACCTATCGAACTAATTCGATGCGGTATACCTGTATTTGAAGTGCCTTTATCCTTTTATATCCTTTTTACCAATAAGAGGTTATCAAGTGTTGTTGAACATCTAAGTCACACAACACAGATGCCATAGTCATTCTCACACAAAATTACCAACTACTCTGAAATGCAGATGCCATTACCATCATCATCATCATCGTCGGCATCATTATCGACAAAGTCATTATCATGGACAAAATGAAATTTTGTGGTTGAGAGGAATTATGGCAGTGCATGTTCCTAGGCACTTTGAATGCATGATTTTGCCTACCAGCCTGCCTCTCGACTATTGGGGAATTTTCAACTTTGTGTGAAAATTGACTACATTATTAACGCTAGAACGAAGAAAATTGGAAATCAGATAAAAGTATTGGGCCAGATGTTGTAACAAAATTGAATTTATTTATACGATATGTGTCAAAAGACCCAAGGATACGAATCGTAAATGCTCTTATCCTTTGTCGTGGTAACATAATTTTTGGAAATTATGCTCATAGTTGGAATTTATTCACTGAAGTAGAATTTTGTATTGAATGAAATTAGCAAATTAAATGAATATGTGTATGAGTTTGAAAACACAGATTGTATCTTTGCTGCAAATGCTGGTGGAAGTTGAACTTGATGGCAAGAGTATTAGAAATTTTTGCAATGAACACAAAATTAGAGTTAGAGGTTTTTGCATAGAGAAACATTTGATGTGAATTTGATTCTAAAAGGGGAAAATTGCAATTGAAGTTAACGCTTGAGTTGATGATATTCTTTCCCGTAAAATGAAGCATCAACGGTTGCCAAGCGAGCCAAAACTAATCTACCAAAATATGAAAACAAAAATTTACCAAAAAAAACTACCAAAAAACTACCAAACAAATAAAAAAAAAAACTTCTATAGAAAAATTTGTCAAAACTTTATTTCTATAGCAAATTTGGTCAATATTTTATTTCTATAGAAAATTTTGTGAAAATTTTATTTATATTGAAAATTTTGTAAAAATTTATTTCTACAGAAAATTTTGATAAAATTTTATTTCCAAGAAAATGTTCACACAATTTTATTTCTAAAGAAAATTTTGTCAAAATTTTATTTCTAAAGAAAATTTTGTCAAAATTTTATTTCTATAGAAAATTTTGTCAAAATTTTATTTCTATAGAAAATTTTCTAAAAATTGTATTTCTATAGAAAATTTTCTTAAAAATTTTATTTCTGTAGAAAATGTTGCCAAAATTTTATTTCTACAGAAAATTTTCTCAAAAATTTTATTTCTCTATAAAATGTTGTCAACATTTTATTTCTATAGAAAATTTTGTCAAAATTTTATTTCTATAGAAAATTTTCTCAAAAATTTTATTTCTACAGAAAATTTTCTTAAAAATTTTATTTCTGTAGAAAATGTTGTCAAAATTTTATTTCTACAGAAAATTTTCACAAAAATTTTATTTCTATAGAAAATTTTGTCAAAATTTTATTTCTATAGAAAATTTTGTCAAAATTTTATTTCTATAGACAATTTTATCAAAATTTTATTTCTATAGAAGATTTTCTCAAAATTTTGTTTCTAAAGAAAATTTTCTCAAAATTTCTATAAAAAATTTTGTCAAACTTTTATTTCTATAGAAAATTTTGTCACAATTTTATTTCTACAGAAAATTTTGTCAAAATTTTATTTCTATAGAAAATTTTGTCAAAATTTTATTTCTATATAAAATTTTGTCAAAATTTTATTTCTATAGAAAATTTCGTAAAAATTTTATCAAATTTTTTTTTCTATAGAAAATTTTGTCAAAATTTTATTTCTATAGAAAATTTTGTCAACATTTTATTTCTATAGAAAATTTTGACAAAATTTTATTTCTATAGAAAATGTTGACAAAATTTTATTTCTATGGAAAATTTTGTCAACATTTTATTACAATAGAAAATTTTGTCAAAATTTTATTTCTATAGAAAATTTTGTCACAATTTTATTACTATACAAAATTTTGTCAACATTTTATTTCTGTAGAAAAGTTTTTCAAAATTTTATTTCTATAGAAAATTTTGTCAAAATTTTATTTCTATAGAAAATTTTGTCACAATTTTATTTCTATAGAAAATTTTGTCAAAATTTTATTTCTATAGAAAATGTTCTAAAAAATTTTCTTTCTATAGAAAATTTTCTCAAAAATTTTGATTCTATAGAAATTATATAGAAAATTTTATCAAAAATTTTGATTCTATAGAAAATTTTCTCAAATATTTTATTTCTATAGAAAATTTTCTCAAAAATTTTATTTCTATAGAAAATTTTGTCAAAACTTTATTACTATAAAAAATTTTCTCAAAAATTTTATTTCTACGGAAATAATTCTCAAAATTTTATTTCAATGGAAATATTTCTCAAAATTTTATTTCTATAGAAAATTTTATCAAAATTCCATTTCATTTTGATAAAATGTTATTTCTACAGAAAATTTTGTCAACATTTTATTTCGATAGAAAAATTTCTCAAAATTGTATTTCTATAGAAAACTTTCTCAAAAATTTTGTTTCTATAGAACATTTTTTTGTTTTTATTGTGGGTTTGTACTTCAATCATATTTGTTCTTTTGATTTCATCTTTAAACCATTGCGTTGACTAAACTGCAAGAGTAGCTTAACCAACAGAGGAAAAGAATGTTTGTCAAATTTATTTGGGCAAAGCCCTATAGACTGCAAGATGGTTGGATTTTATTTTTATAGAAAATATTCTGAAATTTTTATTCTACAGAAAATTTTCTCAAAATTTTATTTCTATAGGAAATGTTGTCAAAATTTTATTTCTATAGAAAATTTTGTCAAAATTTTATTTCTATAAAAGATTTTGTCAACATTTTATTTCCAAAGAAAATTGTGTCAAAATTTTATGTCACTAGAAAATTTTGTCAAAATTGTATATCTGTAGAAAATTTGGTCAAAATTTTATTTTTATAGAAAATTTTGACAAAATATTATTTCTATCGAAAATTTTGCCAAATTTTATTTCTATAGAACATTTCTTCAAAAATTTTATTGCTGTAGAAAATATTGTCAAAACTTTATTGCTATAAAAAATTTTCTCAACAATTTTATTTCTATGGAAATATTTCTCAAAATTTTATTTCTATAGAAAATTTTGTTAAAATTTAATTTCTATAGAAAATTTTGTCAAAATTTAATTTCTATAGAAAATTTTGTCAAAATTTTATTTCAGTATAAAATTTTTTAACATTTTATTTCTGTAGAAAATTTGGTCAAAATTTTATTTCTATAGAAAATTTCGTCAAAATTTAATTTCTATAGAAAATTTTGTCAAAAATTTATTTCTATAGAAAATTTTGTCAAAATTTTATTTCTATAGAAGATTTTGTGAACATTTTATTTCCAAAGAAAATTGTGTCAAAATTTTATGTCACTAGAAAATTTTGTCAAAATTGTGTATATCTGTAGAAAATTTGGTCAAAATTTTATTTTTATAGAAAATTTTGACAAAATATTATTTCTATCGAAAATTTTGCCAAATTTTATTTCTATAGAACATTTCTTCAAAAATTTTATTTCTGTAGAAAATATTGTCAAAACTTTATTGCTATAAAAAATTTTCTCAACAATTTTATTTCTATGGAAATATTTCTCAAAATTTTATTTCTATAGAAAATTTTGTTAAAATTTAATTTCTATAGAAAATTTTGTCAAAATTTAATTTCTATAGAAAATTTTGTCAAAATTTTATTTCAGTATAAAATTTTTTAACATTTCATTTCTGTAGTAAATTTTGTCAAAATTTTATTTCTATAGAAAATTTCGTCAAAATTTAATTTCTATAGAAAATTTTGTCAAAAATTTATTTCTATAGAAAATTTTGTCAAAATTTTATTTCTATAGAAAATTTTGTCAAAATTTTATTTCTATAGAAAATTTTGTCAAAATTTTATTTCCATAGAAAATTGTGGTAAAATTTTATTTCAGTATAAAATTTTGTCAATATTTTATTTCTGTAGAAAATTTTGTTAAAATTTTATTTCTATTGAAAATTTTGACAAAATTTTATTTCTATAGAAAATTTTGCGTTTGAATTTCTCAAACATCACTTGTCTTATGTAAATATAATCAATTGTAACCATAGCGAGCTAATGCATTTTTGTTATCAGTTCGTTGTTTACATGTTCCCATATTTAGTCTTATCTAGAGTTTAATGTATTTATAGTTTGTATTTACTTAGGGATTGTAAGATAAGGTATTGTAAGATGAGGCTAAGAAATATTTTGTAAGACAGCATGTAAGAAAGACAAATTTTAAATAAATTGACTGTGTTCATCAAAGCGGTAGCAGTTTTATACCATTTGTCAAAATTTTATTACTGTGGATAATTTTCTCAAAATTTTGTTTCTATAGAAAATTTTCTCAAAATTTTATTCCTATAGAAAATTTTCTTAAAATATTATTTCTGTAGGAAATGTTGTCAAAATTTTATATCTTTGGAGAATTTTTTTCAAAATTTTATTTCTATAGAACATTTTGTCAACATTTTATTTCTGCAGAAAATTTTCGCAAAATATTATTTCTAAAAAAATTTTCTCAAAATTTTATTTCTGTGGAAATATTTCTTAAAATTTTCTCAAAAATTTTATTTCCATAGAAAACTTTGTCAAAATTTTATTTCTATAGACAATGTTGTCAAAATTTTATTTCTATAGAAAATTTTGTCAAAATTTTATTTCTATAGAAATATTTCTCAAAATTTTCTATAGAAAATTTTCTCAAAAATTTTATTTCCATAGAAAATTTTGTCAAAATTTTATTTCTATAGAAAATTTTGTCAAAATTTTATTTCTATAGAAAATTTTGTCAAAATTTTATTTCTGTAGAAAATTTTCGCAAAATATTATTTCTATAAAAATGTTATCAAAATTTTATTTCTATGGAAATATTTCTCAAAAATTTTATTTCTATAGAAAATTTTGTCAAAATTTTATTTCTATAGAAAATTTTGTCAAAATTATATTTTTTTAGTAAATTTTGTCAAAATTTTATTTCTATACAAAATTTTGTCAACATTTTATTTCTGTAGAAAATTTTCGCAAAATATTATTTCTATAAAAATTTTCTCAAAATTTTATTTCTATGGAAATATTTCTCAAAATTTTCTATAGAAAATTTTCTTAAAAATTTTATTTCCATAGAAAATTTTGTCAAAATTTTATTTCTATAGAAAGTTTTGTCAAAATTTTATTTCTATAGAAAATTTTCTCAAACTTTTATTTCTATAGAAATATTTCTCAAAATTTTCTATAGAAAATTGTCTCAAAAATTTTATTTCCATAGAAAATTTTCTCAAAAATTTTATTTCCATAGAAAATTTTGTCAAAATTTTATTTCTATAGAAAATTTTATCAAATTTTATTTCTATAGAAAATTTTCTCAAACTTTTATTTTTATAGAAAATTTTCTCAAAAATTTTATTTCTATGGAAATATTTCAAAATTTTATTTGTATAGAAAAATTTCTATATTCTATTCTATTTTCTATAGACAATTTTCTCAAAAATTTTATTTCCATAGAAAATTTTCTCAAAAATTTTATTTCCATAGAAAATTTTGTCAAAATTTTATTTCTATAGAAAATTTTATCAAATTTTATTTCTATAGAAAATTTTCTCAAACTTTTATTTTTATAGAAAATTTTCTCAAAAATTTTATTTCTATGGAAATATTTCAAAATTTTATTTGTATAGAAAAAGAAAAATTTATCAAAAATTTTATTTCTATATAAATTTTTTTCATATTTTGTAATATTGCATATTATACAATTTAGATTACATCATCTTTAATACTGGACCAACATTTTTATCGGTGTAGAGTTATAGCTATAAAAATATTTAGTCCCCTCTCGTTTCATTACGTTTAAATTTTAACTCCCCACTATAAACTAAACCTACTTTATTGCAATCCATCAATCATATTGTTTTTCGTTGGTATTACCCTTCATTGTTTTCGCCTTGAAATAATAGCAATATTACAAAATTTATTGCCTTGTTTTATGGGGCAAAATTTTAATCATTGTCTTAATTGGTGTTACAATGAAATGTAACATTCAATTCGAACATTTGCTATGTATCCTTGAACTAATGGTTTATCAGAACAAAATAACTTTTTTGTTTTGTACGCTCTATTGGAAATGTCTGAAAATACCAATTTCCTAAATGCAAATCATCCTATAAACAAAACTGCAATATCATGCCATGCAATGTGAAACCCCTTTTAGGCAACTACACAGCCACACACACACATTCAGACCCACTAACTTTGGATAAAGGATATTGCGTTCTCACCTTTAGTGTAGTGCCACCCAACTCGTATTCACGATTGTATAGATCCTCAACGGTGGCTCGATATTTGTCTGTGTAGGTTTTGAAGAGAAATCGCTTTACAATCGAACTCTTGCCCACACCAGCACCACCCAATATTACCAGTCTTATACGTTCCAGGTCGGACATCGTTTTATTTGTCGGTGTAACTGTAGCTCTAAATGTGCCAGGATTCCAGGCAATCAATCCATAAATCAATACTTATTGCCACTATTGCTGTGTTGTAAAGGATGTTTGTTGTGGCGTGATTGGCAGGGAGGTGCGAGGGTTTTTAAATGTCCTGTCTTGCTGATGACTGTAGTCAGACTTTCCTCCTCTATAATCCTTTTGTGGTTTGATGGTCAAAATTGTGATTAGAAATTCCTTTGTGTTCGAATTGAATTTCTTCTTGAAGTCTCTGGGTAACATAGAATTTCTAATAACATATTCTGTGTTTGAATATTTCAAAGTTCCAAGATCATACGATTGCTTTGTGGATGTGGAATTGTAATGTCCTGAAATTGAAAAATTGATAGTTGACATAGAATTAGTTTCAATTTTAATCAATAGTGGAGTTTGATCAACACACAATTAAATGAAAGTTGGGATAAAGTTCTAGACAAGTTTTGAACTTTGTGGAACAATTATGGTTTTATTTATTGGATTTACCATAATTTTGTAGTTTTGCATTAGAGACACAATAGGTGAACCCTCTAGGGCACTAAAGGCATTGTCAAAATTTTGTTTCTATAGAAAATTTTGTCAAAATTTTATTTCTATAGAAAATTTTCTTAAAATTTTATTTCTAAAGAAAATTTTCTCAAAATTTTATGTATATAGATTTTTTTTTAAATTTTTTGATATAGAAAATTTTGTCAAAATTTTATTTCTATAGAAAATTGTATCAACATTTTATTTCTATAGAAAATTGTATCAAAATTTTATTTCTTAGAAAATTTTGTCAAAATTTTATTTCTATAGAAAATTTTGTCAAAATTTTATTTCTATATAAAATTTTCTCAAAATTTTTGATATGGAAAATTTTGTCAAAATTTTTTGATATAGAAAACTTTGTCAAAATTTTATTTCTATAGAAAATTGTGTCAAAATTTTATTTCTATGGAAATTTTGTCAAATTTTTATTCCTATTCCTATTTTAGTTCTATAAAAAATTTTGTTAAAATTTTATTTCTATAGAAAATTTTGTCAAAATTTTATTTCTATAGAACATTTTCTCAAAATTTTATTTCTATAGAAAATTGTATCAACATTTTATTTCTATAGAAAATTGTATCAACATTTTATTTCTATAGAAAATTGTATCAACATTTTATTTCTATAGAAAATTGTATCAAAATTTTATTTCTTAGAAAATTTTGTCAAAATTTTATTTCTATAGAAAATTTTGTCAAAATTTTATTTCTATAGAAAATTTTGTCAAAATTTTATTTCTATGGAAATTTTGTCAAAATTTTATTTCTATAGAAAAATTTGTCAAAATTTTATTTCTATAGAACATTTTGTCAAAATTTTATTTCTATAGAACATTTTGTCAAAATTTTATTTCTATGGAAATTTTGTCAAAATTTCATTTCTATGGAAATTTTGTCAAAATTTTATTTCTACAGAAAATTTTATCAAAATTTTATTTCGATAGAAAATTTTGTCAAAATTTTATTTCTATAGAAAATTTTGTCAAAATTTTATTTCTATAGTAAATTTTGTCAAAATTTTATTTCTGTAGAAAATTTTGTCAAAATTTTATTTCTATGGAAATTTTGTCAAATTTTTATTTCTATAGAAAATTTGTTCAAAATTTTATTTCTATAGAAAATTTTGTCAAAATTTTATTTCTATAGAACATTTTCTCAAAATTTTATTTCTATAGAAAATTGTATCAACATTTTATTTCTATAGAAAATTGTATCAAAATTTTATTTCTTAGAAAATTTTGTCAAAATTTTATTTCTATAGAAAATTTTGTCAAAATTTTATTTCTATGGAAATTTTGTCAAAATTTTATTTCTATAGAAAAATTTGTCAAAATTTTATTTCTATAGAACATTTTGTCAAAATTTTATTTCTACAGAACATTTTGTCAAAATTTTATTTCTATTGAAATTTTGTCAAAATTTTATTTCTACAGAAAATTTTATCAAAATTTTATTTCGATAGAAAATTTTCTCAAAATTTTATTTCTATAGAAAATTTTGTCAAAATTTTATTTCTATAGAAAATTTTGTCAAAATTTTATTTCTGTAGAAAATTTTGTCAAAATTTTATTTCTATAGAAAATTTTGTCAAAATTTTATTTCTATAGAAAATTTTGTCAAAATTTTATTTCTATGGAAATTTTGTCAAAATTTTATTTCTATAGAAAAATTTGTCAAAATTTTATTTCTATAGAACATTTTGTCAAAATTTTATTTCTATAGAAAATTGTATCAAAATTTTATTTCTTAGAAAATTTTGGCAAAATTTGATTTCTATAGAAAATTTTGTCAAGATTTTATTTCTACAGAAAATTTTGTCAGAATTTTATTTCTATAGAAAATTTTGTCAAAATTTTATTTCTATAGAAAATTTTGCCAAAATTTTATTTCTATAGAAAATTTTGTCAAAATTTTATTTCTGTAGAAAATTTTGTCAACATTTTATTTCTATGGAATTTTTGTCAAAATTTTATTTCTATAGAAAATTTTTTCAAAACTTTATTTCTATAGAAAATTTTTTCAAAATTTTATTTCTATAGAACATTTTGTCAAAATTTTATTTCTGTAGAAGATTTTGTCAAAATTTTATTTCTATGGAAATTTTGTCAAAAATGTATTTCTATAGAAAATTTTCTCAAAATTTTATTTCTATAGAAAATTTTGTCAACATTTTATTCCATAGAAAATTTTGTCAACATTTTATTTCCATAGAAAATTTTGTCAAAATTTTATCTCCGTAGAAAATTTTATCAAAATTTTATTTCTATAGAAAATTTTGTCAAAATTTTATTTCTATTGAAAATTTTGTCAAAATTTTATGTCTATAGAAAATTTTGTCAAAATTTTATTTCTATAGAAAATTTTGTCAAAATTTTATGTCTATAGAAAATTTTGTCAAAATTTTATTTCTATAGAAAATTTTGTCAAAATTTTATTTCTATAGAAAATTTTGTCAAAATTTAATGTCTATAGAAAATTTTGTCAAAATTTTATTTCTATAGAAAATTTTGTCAAAATTTTATTTCTATAGAAAATCTTGTCAAAATTTTATTTCTATAGAATAAGTTCTCAAAATTGTATTTCTATAGAAAACTTTGTCAAAACAAGAAAATTTTGTAAAAATTTTATTTCCATAGAATATTTTGTCAAAATTTTATTTCTATAGAAAATTGTGTCAAAATTTTCTTTCTATAGAAAATTTTGTCAAAATTTTATGTCTATAGAAAATTTTGTCAAAATTTTATTTCTATAGAAAATTTTCTCAAAATTTTTGATATGGAAAATTTTGTCAAAATTTTTTGATATAGAAAACTTTGTAAAAATGTTATTTCTATAGAAAATTGTGTCAAAATTTTATTTCTATGGAAATTTTGTCAAATTTTTATTCCTATAGAAAATTTTGTCAAAATTTTAGTTCTATAAAAAATTTTGTTAAAATTTTATTTCTATAGAAAATTTTGTCAAAATTTTATTTCTACAGAACATTTTCTCAAAATTTTATTTCTATAGAAAATTGTATCAACATTTTATTTCTATAGAAAATTGTATCAACATTTTATTTCTATAGAAAATTGTATCAAAATTTTATTTCTTAGAAAATTTTGTCAAAATTTTATTTCTATAGAAAATTTTGTCAAAATTTTATTTCTATAGAAAATTTTGTCAAAATTTTATTTCTATGGAAATTTTGTCAAAATTTTATTTCTATAGAAAAATTTGTCAAAATTTTATTTCTATAGAACATTTTGTCAAAATTTTATTTCTATAGAACATTTTGTCAAAATTTTATTTCTATGGAAATTTTGTCAAAATTTTATTTCTACAGAAAATTTTATCAAAATTTTATTTCGATAGAAAATTTTGTCAAAATTTTATTTCTATAGAAAATTTTGTCAAAATTTTATTTCTATAGTAAATTTTGTCAAAATTTTATTTCTGTAGAAAATTTTGTCAAAATTTTATTTCTATGGAAATTTTGTCAAAATGTTATTTCTATAGAATTTTTTCAAATTTTTATTTCTATAGAAAATTTGTTCAAAATTTTATTTCTATAGAAAATTTTGTCAAAATTTTATTTCGATAGAACATTTTGTCAAAATTTTATTTCTATGGAAATTTTGTCAAAATTTTATTTCTACAGAAAATTTTATCAAAATTTTATTTCGATAGAAAATTTTCTCAAAATTTTATTTCTATAGAAAATTTTGTCAAAATTTTATTTCTATAGAAAATTTTGTCAAAATTTTATTTCTGTAGAAAATTTTGTCAAAATTTTATTTCTATAGAAAATTTTGTCAAAATTTTATTTCTATAGAAAATTTTGTCAAAATTTTATTTCTATAGAAAATTTTGTCAAAATTTTATTTCTATAGAAAATTTTGTCAAAATTTTATTTCTATGGAAATTTTGTCAAAATTTTATTTCTATAGAAAAATTTGTCAAAATTTTATTTCTATAGAACATTTTGTCAAAATTTTATTTCTATAGAACATTTTGTCAAAATTTTATTTCTGTAGAAGATTTTGTCAAAATTTTATTTCTATGGAAATTTTGTCAAAAATGTATTTCTATAGAAAATTTTGTCAAAATTTTATTTCTATAGAAAATTTTGTCAAGATTTTATTTTTATAGAAAATTTTGTCAAAATTTTATTTCTATAGAAAATTTTGTCAAAATTTTATTTCTATAGAAAATTTTGCCAAAATTTTATTTCTATAGAAAATTTTGTCAAAATTTTATTTCTGTAGAAAATTTTGTCAAAATTTTATTTCTATGGAAATTTTGTCAAAATTTTATTTCTATAGAAAATTTTTTCAAAACTTTATTTCTATAGAAAATTTTTTCAAAATTTTATTTCTATAGAACATTTTGTCAAAATTTTATTTCTGTAGAAGATTTTGTCAAAATTTTATTTCTATGGAAATTTTGTCAAAAATGTATTTCTATAGAAAATTTTCTCAAAATTTTATTTCTATAGAAAATTTTGTCAACATTTTATTCCATAGAAAATTTTGTCAACATTTTATTTCCATAGAAAATTTGGTCAAAATTTTATCTCCGTAGAAAATTGTATCAAAATTTTATTTCTATAGAAAATTTTGTCAAAATTTTATTTCTATTGAAAATTTTGTCAAAATTTTATGTCTATAGAAAATTTTGTCAAAATTTTATTTCTATAGAAAATTTTGTCAAAATTTTATGTCTATAGAAAATTTTGTCAAAATTTTATTTCTATAGAAAATTTTGTCAAAATTTTATTTCTATAGAAAATCTTGTCAAAATTTTATTTCTATAGAATAAGTTCTCAAAATTGTATTTCTATAGAAAACTTTGTCAAAAAAAGAAAATTTTGTAAAAATTCTATTTCCATAGAATATTTTGTCAAAATTTTATTTCTATAGAAAATTGTGTCAAAATTTTCTTTCTATAGAAAATTTTGTCAAAATTTTATGTCTATAGAAAATTTTGTCAAAATTTTATTTCTATAGAAAATTTTGTCAAAATTTTATTTCTACAGAAAATTTTGTCAAAATTTTATTTCTATAGAAAATCTTGTCAAAATTTTATTTCTATAGAATAAGTTCTCAAAATTGTATTTCTATAGAAAACTTTGTCAAAAAAAGATAATTTTGTAAAAATTCTATTTCCATAGAATATTTTGTAAAAATTCCATTTCTATAGAAAATTTTGCCAACATTGTATTTCTATAGAAACTTTTATCAAAATTTTATTTCTATAGAAAATTTTGTTAAAATTTAATTTCTATAGAAAATTTTGTCAAAATTTGTTGTTTAGAAAATTTTCTCAAAATTTTACTTCTATCGAAAATTTTGTCAAAATTTTATGTCAATAGTAAATTTTGTCAAAATTTTATTTCTATAGAAAACTTTGTCAAAATTTTATGTCTATAGTAAATTTTGTCAAAATTTTATTTCTATAGAAAATGTTGTAGAAATTCTATTTCTATAGAATATTTTGTCAAAATTTTATTTCTATGAAAAATTTTGTCAAAATTTAATTTTTATAGAAAATGTTGTCAAAATTTTATTTCTATAGAAAATTTTTTCAAAATTTTATTTCTATAGAAAATTTTGTCAAAATTTTATTTCTAAAGAAAATTTTGTCAAAATTTTATTTCTATAGAAAGTTTTGTCAAACTTTGTAAAAAAAAAGAAAATTTTGTAAAAATTCTATTTCTATAGAAAATTTTGTCAACATTTTTGGTCTATAGAAAGTTTTGTCAAAATTTTATTTCTATAGAAAATTTTGTTAAAATTTAATTTCTATAGAAAATTTTGTCAAAATTTTTTTAGAAAATTTTCTCAAAATTTTATTTCTATCGAAAATTTTGTCAAAATTTTATTTCTATAGAAAATTTTGTCAAAATTTTGATAAAAATGCCTATAGAATTTTTATCAAAATTTTATTTCTAGAGAACATATTCTCAAAATTATAATTCTATAGAATATTTAGTCAAAATATTATTTCTATAGAACACGTTATCAAATTTTTTTATAGAAAATTTTCTCAAAATTTCACTACTGTAGAAAATTTTGTCAAAATTTTATATCTATAGAAAATTTTATTTCTATAGAAACTTTATCAAAAAAAAGAAAAATTTATTAAAATTCTATTTATATAGAAATTTTTGTAAAAAATTTATTTCTATAGAAAATGTTGTTAATATCTTATTGCTATAGAAAATTTTGTCAAAATTTTAATTCGTAAGAAAATTTAGTCAACATTTTATTTTGATAGAAAAATTTGTCAAAATTTTATTTCTTTAGAAAATTTTGTCAAAATTTTATTTCTTTAGAAAATTTTGTCATAATAATATAAATTCTATAAAAATTTTGTTTAATTTTTATTTCTATAGAAAATTTTGTCAAAATTTTATTTCTATAGAAAATTTCGACAAAATTTTATTTCTATAGAAAACTTTGTCAAAATTTTATTTCTATAGAAAATTTTGTCAAAATTTTATTTCTATAGAAAATTTTGTTAAAATTTTATTTCTATAGAAAATTTTGTCAAAATTTTATTTCTACAGAATATTTTGTCAAACTTTTATTTCTATAGAAAATTTTGTCAAAATTTTATTTCTTAGCAAATTTTGTCAAAATTTTATTTTTATAGAAAATTTTGTCAAAATTTTATTTCTATAGAAAATTTTGTCAAAATTTTATTTCTATAGAAAATTTTTCAAAATTTTATTTCTACAGAAAATTTTGTCAAACTTTTATTTCTATAGAAAATTTTGTCAAAATTTTATTTCTATAGGAAATTTTGTCAAAATTGTATTTCTATAGAAAACTTTTGTCAAAATTCTATTTCTATAGAAAACTTTGCAAAATCTACCACAACATCAAGAACGAAAGAAAACGCAACCCTTGTCTTCGATTGATTAGTCTGTCACAATTTTTGCCTGAATGAAACAAAAATATCACATTTGTAAGTTGCATTGCAGTTAAGAAATTGTCTCAATTTTAATGGCCAATTACTTTATTATTATGAAGCATTTCCTACCAGTGTATTTATGATTACAAACCGGTATTTTAGGAAAAGCCCGAAGTAGTCCAGTGTTTGCAATTTTGAAAATTATTTCTACTCTAATATATCCTGATAGACATCTCTTACAAAAAAAAAAAACATCTTGCTGCCTTTCAGCAAAAAAAAGCTATTACAAAAATTCCCATTCCAATACAGCACAGTCAATGTGAACTCAGGTTTCCTCTACATGGAGTGGATGAACCGAATTCTTCTTGAAAATGTAATCTATACCGAATACCAAGGCAATGCATTCGCATGGCAATATTATCTCTATCTCTGTGAGGCATTAAGGGGTAAAACGAAACTCAATATTCTGTAAAACTCAATTGAAGAGTTATTTTATGGCAGTGTAATGCAATTTGGTTCGTTTAACTTCTTGATTGTATTTGGGGGGGTTGGAGAAAAAAGAAAGAAAATATGGAAAATATTCTTTAAATTGATGCCAGGGAAATTCAAGATACAAGATAAAGGTATCTCAGCATCAAGAACAATAATATCGAAGGCATAATTCCATTATGATATTTTTGTTTTTGGCCATGGAAATTTGTAAAATATTTTGAAGATTTGAGGTTTCGCAAGGAAAGTTTATTGTATTACAGGTTAACGTTACATATTTTATTTCTGCCACAAATAAGGTAAGCTTTATGGAATAAATAAAGAAATTCATTCTGGCAATGCTTGGGTTGAATGTGGCATCAAATGGAGGTGGAGTTTATAACTACAGGTTAGCTGAGGCGAAGTCGTTTGAGTTTATATAAATAAACAAATAATAGAAATAAATTTTGAGAAAATTTTCTGTACACATAAAATTAAAAAAAAAATCTATAGAAATAACAGTTTGACAACATTTTTAAAAAAATTTTTGATGGAAATAAAATTTTGACAAAATTGGTTATAGAAATAAAATTTTGACAAAATTTGTTACAGAAATAAAATTTTGAGAAAATTTTGTATGAAAACAAAAGTTTGAGACACTTTTCTATATAAATAAAATTTTAAAAAATTTTCTATAGAAATAAAATTTTTACAAAATTTTTTATAGAAATAAAATTTTGACAAAATTTTCTATAGAATAAAATTTTGACAAAATTTCCTATTGAAATAAAATTTTGACAAAATTTTCTATAGAAATAAAATTTTGACAAAATTTTCTATAGAAATAAAATTTTCACAATATTTTCTATAGAAATAACATTTTGACAAACTTTTTTATAGAAATAAAATTTTGACAAAATTTTCTATAAAAATAAAATTTTTCCTATTGAAATAAAATTTTGACAAAATTTTCTATAGAAATAAAATTTTGACAAAATTTTCTATAGAAATAAAATTTTCACAAAATTTTCTATAGAAATAACATTTTGACAAACTTTTTTATAGAAATAAAATTTTGACAAAATTTTCTATAAAAATAAAATTTTGACAAAATTTTTTATAGAAATAAAAGTTTGACAAAATTTTCTATAGAAATAAAATTTTGACAAAATTTTCTATAGAAATAAAAATTTAACAAAATTTTCTATACAAATAAAATTTTGAAAAAATTTTCTATAAAAATAAAACTTTGACAAAATTTTCTATAGAAATAAAACTTTGACAAAATTTTCTATAGAAATAAAATTTTAATAAAATTTTCTATAGAAATAAAATTTTGACAAAATTTTCTATAGAAATAAACCTTTGACAACATTTTCTATAGAAATAAAATTTTGTCGAAATTTTCTATAGAAATAAAATTTTGACAAAATTTTCTATAGAATAAAATTTTGACAAAATTTTCTATTGAAATAAAATTTTGACAAAATTTTCTATAGAAATAAAATTTTGACAAAATTTTTTATAGAAATAAAATTTTGACAAAATTTTCTATAGAAATAAAATTTTGACAAAATTTTCTATAGAAATAAAATTTTGACAAAATTTTCTATAGAAATAAAATGTTGACAAAATTTTCTATAGAAATAAAATTTTGACAAAATTTTCTATAGAAATAAAATTTTGGCAAAATTTTCTATAGAAATAAAATTTTGACAAAATTTTCTATAGAAATAAAATTTTGACAAAATTTTCTATAGAAATAAAATGTTGACAAATTTTCTATCGAAATAAAATTTTGACAACATTTTCTATAGAAATAAAATGTTGACAAAATTTTCTATAGAAATAAAATTTTGACAAAATCTTCTATAGAAATAAAATTTTGAGAAAAATTTCTATAGAAATAAAATTTTGAGAAAATTTTCTATAGAAATAAAATTTTGAGAAAAGTTTCTATAG
Source organism: Haematobia irritans (assembly GCF_050003625.1). Lineage (NCBI taxonomy): Eukaryota > Metazoa > Arthropoda > Insecta > Diptera > Muscidae > Haematobia > Haematobia irritans. The sequence continues at coordinate 116,395,128 of NC_134401.1, forward strand.
AAATAAAATTTTGAGAAAATTTTCTATATATATATGATGATGGGTATTTAATTCGGGCCGGCCGGACTTTTGGCCGTATATACTTCCGTTTCCATAGAAAAATTTCTATAGAAATAAAATGTTGACAAATTTTTCTATAGAAATAAAATTTTGACAAAATTTTCTACAGAAATAAAAACTTTTCAGAAAGTTTTCTATAGAAATAAAATTTTGAAAATAAATATTGTAAGCTTCCATGGGGATGGGCATTTAAGATTCGGTCCGGCCGAACTTTTGGCCATAAGTTTATACTTCTTTGTATATGTTAAGATTGCAGAATTGAATTTGCCATTTTGCCAAATCCATTAATTAAAAATGAACATGATCATTGAAAGTTTTACCATATTTTTCATTTCTGCAGCTCCATTCCAGGTAGGGGTTAATCTGTACACAAGGAACAAAACTTGAAATTATTACGGAAACGTAAAAAAAAACAATTCCAGTGAAATCAAAGTTTTTTCTTTTGTGGGAAAAACTTTTGCCTAAATGAGAATAAATTTTCGAATGCTAATTGGGCAAACAAGTATTGTGGTACCTAGACTTCAATTGACAATTAAATAATGATGATGAGTTTTCAGGAAGTTTGCTAAATGTACGCATCGCTGCATATATTGAAATGGCAAAGTATTTACTGAAATGCTAATAATGCTCCTAGCTATGTTATATTATAAAGGATTTTTAATTAACCACTTGAAGCAAATTGATGCACACTTCGTTGGAAGTTGTGGAAATTTGCAATGTTTTAAAGTGCCGAGGTGTCAAATGCGATGTAATAAAGTTGGGGTACATAAAGGGCTTTCCATTAAGAGATTTTATGTCGGATTCAATGGCAAATTTTAATGAATCGTGTCCTTAATTAAAATTTAAAACATATTTTTAAAGCAAAATTTATGAATATTCGTTTAACTAAGCTACTTTATTTTAAAGAAATTTGTCCCTTATAATGTGTAAATTTGATGTTCTACAATGTAGGTTGCATAAACAATTGTATTAGGGTAAATTTTTTTTAGTGAACAATGTGTTCACAAACAAATGGTGAAACGAGCAGAGGGGCATGACCCAGCAAACAATCGTCGCCAAAAAAACAAATGTTATTTTCTTCAAAAGAAATGTTTTTATTTTTTTTTAGAAGCTTATTTCCTTTTTTTTTGAAAAATTCTATGGAACATTTTGTCAAAATTTCATTTCTATAGAAAATTTTCTTAAAATTTAATTCTATAGAAAATTTTCCCTAAATTTTATTTCTATAGAAAATTTTGTAAAAATTTCATTTCTATAGATTTTTTTTTTTTTAATTTTATTTCTATAGAAAATTTTCTTAACAATTTATTTCCATAGAAAAATTTTCTACAATATTTTTTCACAATTTTATTTCTATAGAAAATTTTGTAAAAATTTCATTTCTATAGATTTTTTTCATTTTATTTCTATAGAAAACTTTCTTAACATTTTATTTCCATAGAACAATTTTCTATAAATTTTTTTTTTCAAAATTTCATTTCTATAGAAAATTTTGTCAAAATTGTATTTCTATAGAAAATTGTTTCAAAATCTTATTTCTATAGAAAATTTTGTCAAAATTTTATTTCTATAGAAAATTTTCTCAAAATTTACTTTCTATAGCAAATTTTCTCAAAATTTACTTTCTATAGCAAATTTTCTCAAAATTTTATTTCTATAGAACATTTTGTTCAAATGTTGTTTCCAAAGAACAGTTTTCTATAAAAAATTTTCTCAAAAATTTATTTTTATAGAAAATTTTATCAAAATTTTATTTCTATAGAAAATTTGGCAAAATTTCATTCCTATAGAAAAATTTGTCAAAATTATTTCTATAGAAAAATTGACAAAATCGTATTTCTATAGAAGATCTTGTCAAAATTTTATATCTATAGAAAATTTAGTCGAAATTATATTTCTATAGAAAATTTTGTCAAATTTTATTTCTACAGAAGATCTTACCAAAATTTTACTTCCATAGAAAATTTTGTCATAATTTTATTTCCATAGAAAATTTCGTCAAAACTATTTCTATAGAAAATTTGACAAAATCTTCTATAGAAGATCTTGTCAAAATTGTATACCTATAGAAAATTTTGTCAAAATTATTTCTTTAGAAAATTTGGCAAAATCGTATTTCTATAGAAGATCTTGTCAAAATTTTATATATAAATAGAAAATTTTGTCGAAATTATATTTCTATAGAAAATTTTGTCAAAATTTTATTTCTATAGAAGATCTTGTCAACATTTTATTTCTGTAGAAAATTTTGTCATAATTTTATTTCCATAGAAAATTTTGCCAAAATTATTTCTATAGAAAATTGGGCAAAATTGTATTTCTATAGAAGATCTTGTCAAAATTGTATATCTATAGAAAATTTTGTCGAAATTATATTTCTATAGAAAATTTTGTTAAAATTTTATTTCTATAGAAAATTCGGCAAAATCGCATTTCTATAGAAGATCTTGTCAAAATTTTATATCTATAGAAAATTTTTGTCGAAATTGTATTTCAATAGAAAATTTTGTCAACATTTTGCTTCTATAGAAAATTTTGTCATAATTTTATTTCCATAGAAAATGTTGTCAATATTATTTCTTTAGAAAATTTGGCAAAATCGTATTTCTTTAGAAGATATTGTCAAATTTTTATATCTATAGACAATTTTGTCAAAATTTTATTTTTATAGAAAATTTTGTCAAAATTTTGTTTTTATAGAAAATCTTGTCAACAGTTTATATCTATAGAAAATTTTGTCATAATTTTATTTCCATAGAAAATTTGGAAATCGTACCCCGAGTCGATCTAGCCATGTCCGTCTTTCTGGGAATACATTTTTGTAATCAGGATTTGCTTAAAGTTTTGCACATGTAATGAAAGCCTCAAATAAATTTCACAATTATATTTTTTTTCCTTTAAATTTGATATCTTTTTTATCTAAAATTATAATAAAAATATTCGAATTAATTTGTTTCTCATTTGTACATATTTTTTGTAAAGTTGCATTTTTTACGAGCATTTTTCCTTTCAGGCGACAAATTCTCTCTGCGTTTTTCTAACCACTATATTGGTGTACCATATTATATCCAAATAGGACAAAATGAGAATAAATCTTTGAAGAATTTCAGGGGGCATCGAACATTTTATTCTACAGGATGGTGCAGGGCATAATATCCCAGCAAAAAAAATTGGAAGTTGTTCCATAAACATTTCTTTTAAAGCGCATCCCGGAATACCCCATCAGATTTTTTTCCACTTCTAATGCAGTCCTTTTGGACAAGTCCACAAACATTTCTGTTAAAGCGCATCCCGGAATCCACTATCGATTTTTTCCATTGCGATGCAATCCTTTTGGACAAGTTTTTCTAAGACCAAATTAGGCCGTTTGATGTTTGAAGTTTTTGACAATTAATTATTCGCAAAAAAGAAAAGAAAAATCAATAAAAAAGTAAAAAAAAAGAAAATAAAAAAAAAATAATAAATAAAAAATTCATCCCCATAAAAACAATATTTAATAAAAATATATCCGCTGGTGAGATTTGAACCAGCGTTTTTTTTTTAATCGTAATAATAAAGAACATCTCAGGAAGTAATTAGAATGTCATGCCGTGATGTCATATTAGGTTAATGGCACAAACATTTGAATAGACGCCCAGCAAAAAAGCGTTGCCAAAAAAGTAGTGAACATTTCCTTTTTGGATTCGGAAGTGGTGCAAAATTGCACCAGAAGCGATGATTTTAACATGGGCTTGTCATAGGACGGATGTTCACCATTTCAACAGCCGTTGCACTGAATTTGCATCACTTCTTAAGGTGCGATGCGAATCCAGTGATTTGGATGTGCATAAAGAAATTTTGTGATATTTTGACGACTAAATATTTTTTTTATGATTTTTAATGCATTATAACGGTTGTCTGGAACGTTTGAGATCAAATATTTTTAAAAATTCGCAATTTTTCTAGAAAGGATTTGGCATTTCGGCAAAATTTTAATAATTTGCACTATTTTATTTATTTTTAATCTGGTTTTAACCCAATTTCCCATTAAAAATATGAAAAAAGCGAGTTATAAAAAAATTACTCAAATGAACTACCTGTGCAGTTAAAATAAATAACATCTTTGGGAGGACATTTTTGGAAGTAATTTTAAAGTTGTGCCATAAGAAGAACTTCCACATTTTTTGCTCGGCGTTTTGATGCATCGTGTTCAATGGCGTTTGTGGCTGAGTGTGCCTTGGCACAAAATTCTTCATCCAAATGAAATTCCAAGGCACAACTTCTAAAGCAATGCAAAGGATCCAAAAATGGCGTACTTCCGTCCTATGACAAGCCCGTGTAAAATTCATTGGAGATTATCCAAGTTTGCTCTACTTCCGGATCAAAAATTGGGGATCCAAACTTTTATGGAAGCTCTTTTTTGCTGGGATAGTCGATTCCGCCGACTATAGATTTGCGTTACATGTTTGAGGCTAAGGAGCTATTTAAACATCTTGCTTTGAGCCATTTATGGCGAACAACAAATCACCGTTTCTAACACAAAGTTCAATGCCTTTAGGCTAAATCTTATAAAAATATCTAACAACCAAAATGAGGCCATACAATTTAAGCTAAACCAAGAATTTGAATTCAAACATTTTAGAACTGACATTTAAGACAAATTCATTTAAATGTCTATGACTGCAAGTGTAAATTATTTTTGCGGTTAAAGCCCCTTGCTCCTTTAAGTGATAAATGTTTGGCATGCCGTTTTCATCACAACCGTCTGCCAATGAGACATTTTTATGCTTTTTGGGTGATGCTCATAAAGAACAGGAGTCTTATCGACAAAAGTTTACGACCTCCTGAAATAAATCAATGTTGAAGTTTTGTGAAAGTGCAACTGATGTCATTCCGCTTGGATAATATTGAGGTATTGAGGACTACATTCGATTTTTCACATGTACAAGGATAATCGTGTGAGTGTAAGTGTAAGTGTAACGGAATATCCTTTTGAGTTTTATTTATTTATTTTCTTCAATATGTGTGTGAGAGTAACATTTTCATAGCCATACCACCCGTTATTTGATATTTTCGGGGTTGGGGTGTTGTGTTGGGAAATGCTAATGAATATTTATGACTTGATTACAGTATGATAACAGTCAGCATATGTAACCAAATGATTTCTTAGCTACCAAGTGCTATTGATGCTGGCTAGATTGTTGCCATGGCGAGCATTTTATCTTTGGTGAAAAAAAGAGTATAAAACTGAAGTTGGTATTTTTTTTAAGTGGGAAAATATATGCCAAATATTTGACCTTATTTAGATTGTGAGAGTTCTCAAAGAGTTTTATCATCAGAGAATAGATGGATTGATTAATACACTTTCGAACTATGTGAAATTGTTGTTGACAATCCACACCGCAGTGGTAGAAACCTTGCCTGTGAGCTAAATATATTGCCAGAACGGATGCAACGCAGACTGAAAAATGAGCCTAATGCCATTCCAAATTGAGAAGTTTGTGAACGATCTGAAAATGAGCATCTTCGATTGGCTTCTAGACCTCATGCGTCATCAATATACCGAAAAAAAAACTATAGAATAGAAATAAATTTTTAACGACATTTTTTATAGACACAAAATTTTGAAAAATGTTCTATAGAAATAAAATTTTGACAAAATTTTGACAAAAAACAAAAAAAAATTTGACAAAATTTTCTATAGAAATAAAATTTTAACGAAATTTTTTATAGACAAAAAATTTGGACATCAAAATTTGACAAATTTTGTATAGGCAAAAAATTTTGACAAAATTTTCTATAGACAAAAAATTTTGACAAAATTTTCTATAGACAAAAAAATTTGACAAAATGTGCTAAAGAAATAAAATTTTGAGAAAATTTTTTATAGAAATAAAATTTTACAAAATTTTCTATAGAACTAAAATATTGACAAAATTTTCTATAAAAATAAATATTTCACATAAATTTCAATAGAAATAAAATATTGACAAAATTTTCTATAGAAATAAAATGTTGATAACATTTTCTATAGAAATATAGTTTTGACAAAATTTTCCATAGAATTACAAATATGACAAAATTTTCTATTGAAATATAATTTGAAATATAATAATAGAAATAAAATTTTTACCAAATTTTCTACAGAAATAAAATTTTGACAAAATTTTCTATAGAAATAAAATTTTGACAAAATTTTTTATAGAAATAAATATTTCACAAAAATCTCTATGGTTAGGTTAGGTTAAAGTGGCAGCCCGATTAAGATTCAGGCTCACTTAGACTATTCAGTCCATTGTGATACCACATTAACTAAAAGTACCTATTACATATGGGCACTTCTAGTTTTAACCGCTGAACCTTCTTGATTATTTTTCTTTGTTGAACCAACCAGATTGTTCCAAAAACATTAGCAGACTGCTTAAGTTAACGTTTTCCAGATCCGCCAGTAATCTGAAGCTATATGCTCCTAAAAGTTGCTTGCGCTTTACACAAAATGCAGGACACTCACACAAGAGGTGTTTAATTGATTCTTTTTCCTCCGCATCATGACAGCTCATACAATAGTCATTATACTTCGCGCCAATAGTTTTTGCAAAATCGCCTATCAAGCAGCGACCCGTTATAGCAGATATCAGGAGTGATATCTGACGTCTCGAGAACATTAGCATATCTAGTGTGCGGTTTAAGTTGAAATGGGGCCATATTTGCTTGGTGTCGTTACAACCCTTGCAATTCTCCCATCGAACATTTGCCATCCTAACAGCCTTCTCACGCAGCATGAGCTTGCAGGTAGCTAGGGGCATACCAACAAATTCCAGTTCCCCTGGAATATGTAAGGTAGTCCCTAGCCTTGCCAACTCATCCGCTTCGCAGTTCCCCGGTATGTTCCTATGGCCAGGCACCCATATTAGGTGAATATTGTACTGCTCAGCCATCTCATTGAGAGATTTGCGGCAGTCGATGGCCGTTTTCGAGTTGAGGAACACAGAGTCCAAGGATTTTATTGCAGGTTGACTGTCTGAGTATATATTAATGCCAATATTTGTTGGAACATTACTTCTCAGCCAATTCGCCACCTCTCTTATTGCTAATATTTCAGCCTGAAAAACACTACAGTGATTAGGTAATCTTTTCGCTATTCGAATTTCCAGATCTTTAGAATATACTCCGAACCCCACTTGTCCATTCAATTTGGAGCCATCAGTATAAAAATCTATATATCTTTTATTCCCCGGGGTCTGTGTACACCACGCCTCACTGTTGGGAATTAGAGTTTCAAACTTTTTGTCGAAAAGTGGTTTTGCCAGGGTATAATCCACTACGTTAGGCACATCTGGCATTATTTTGAGGACCGAACTATGACCGTACATTTTTTCCGACCACAGCGATAGCTCGCGCAACCGCACAGCCGTTGTTGCAGCTGACTGTTTGGCCAAAATGTCTAAAGGCAATAGATGTAGCATGACATTAAGGGAGTCTGTTCCTGTCTTACTAAATGCGCCTGAGATACATAAGCTCGCCATACGCAGAACTTTATCTAAACAAGTCTGTTTCTGAAGTGCCGGCCACCAGACTACAACACCATATAGCATTATAGGTCTAACTACTGCAGTGTATAGCCAATGCACAATTTTTGGTTTTAGTCCCCACTTTTTCCCTATTGCCTTTTTGCACGAGTACAAAGCTACCGTGGCTTTTCTCGCCCTCTCTTCAATATTAAGCCTAAAATTCAGCTTCCTGTCCAAAATAACGCCAAGGTATTTTGCACACTCACCAAAGGGAATTTCAGTACCCCCTAAGGAAATGGGCATAACCGTGGGAGTTTTACGATCTTTGCAGTACATGACTAGTTCTGTCTTTGCTGGATTTACACCAAGACCATTATCTTTCGCCCATTTCTCAGTCATCTCTCTCTGTATAATATCTCTGATTGTGGATGGGAATTTTCCCCTGACTGCTAGCGCCACATCATCTGCGTATGCCACCACTTTTATCCTTTCTTTTTCTAGGGAAACCAGAAGGTTGTTTATAGCAACATTCCAAAGAAGAGGTGATAGAACTCCTCCTTGGGGAGTGCCTCTGTTCACATACCTTTGTATGTTTGCTTGCCCTAGTGTGGCTGAAATACGTCTCTTTATTAGAAGTTCGTCTAACAGCCTAAGTATACCTGGATCAACATTCAGAGTTGTCAGTCCATTTAATATCGAGCTCGGATGGACATTATTGAACGCCCCTTCGATGTCTAGAAACGCCACGATTGTGTATTCTTTGACAGATAGTGAGCTTTCAATAAAGCTGACTAGTTCATGCAATGCGGTCTCAGTAGACCTGCCCTTCGAGTATGCATGCTGTCGTTTCGAGAGCAAACTTGAATCCACGCTAGTTCTAAGATACATGTCTATCATCCTCTCCAGGGTCTTAAGTAGGAATGAGGATAAGCTGATTGGTCGGAAATCCTTCGCACTCGAGTGAGAGGCTTTTCCTGCTTTAGGTATGAAGACGACTTTTGTTTCCCTCCACTTTTCTGGAATATATGCTAAGTTTACACATCGTTTATATATCACCGTCAACCAGGGGATAACTCTTTCAGCCACTGCCTGTAACTCCGCCGGAGTAATTCCATCAGGTCCGGGGGATTTGAATGGTCCAAAGCTATTTAAAGCCCATTTTATTCTAGATTCCGACACAATTTCCTCGATAGGAAATGATCGCTGAGCCTCTGTTACACCGCCGGAACATGGTTCAACCGTCTGATTTCCAGGGAAGTGTGTGTCCAAAAGTACCTCCAACGTCTCCTCACTGGACGTTGTCCAATTTCCCTCCGATGTTTTAATGAAACCTGGAGCGGTGTTAGTGGATGCTAGTACCTTCCGTAGTCTGGAAGCCTCTGACGTATTCTCAATACTGCTACAGTAATCATCCCAAGAGTTTTGTTGAGACCTTCTCAGTTCTCGTTTATATTCTCTCAGATTCATCTTGTAAGTGTCCCAATCCTCCGGAGCTCTTGTGGACTTTGCTTTGTTAAAGAGCTTCCTGCAGGATTTCCTCATATTACTTAACTCCGTAGTCCACCATGGCGGCCGATTTTTTCCCCTTGGCTTTCCTCTAGGGCAAGCAGCTTTCAGTGAAATGTTGAAGGCCTTAGTAATCCGCTCCACTGCGTGTTCGATATCTTGCACAGTGCTCATATTTGTCTCCGGCATTTCCGGTATCATCGAATTGAACGTTTCCCTATACCTATTCCAATCAGCTTTCCTAACATTTGGCGGAAATATGGTCTTTGAAGTACGAACAGCCAATCTGAAACTGATGTAGCGATGATCTGAGAAGCTATGTTCCCTCAAAACTTGCCACTCAGATATCTTATCATTCAGTTCCGGAGAGGTCAACGTTACGTCCAGAACCTCTTGTCTGTTCCTGGTGACGAAGGTTGGTGCATCTCCCTTATTGCAAACTACCAGGTTAGTACGCAAAATAAACTCTATTAGCGACTCTCCCCTTGCATTAGTATCACTACTTCCCCAAATACTATGATGTGCATTTGCATCGCATCCCATAATGAGTTTTGTCTTTGTTTTTAGTGACTCCTCAACTAAGGTCTTAACGGCACAGGGTGGCATCTCCCTATCATGTCCCATGTAGACCGAAGATACCCAATATTTGCATGTGGATATCTCTAGACTGGCTACGACAGTGTCTGCATTGCTCAATGAAGGAAGCAGAAACAAGTTTAGTTCGTTTTTAGCAATTATACATGCTCGATTTATATCGGTACCGGTATTATGCAAAAGTTTGAAACCCGGAGTGCTTAATTCACAGATCTTGTTCTTATATATGTATGGTTCTTGAATAAGAACTATATCTATGTCTCCTTTCATCAGGAGAACTTTTAAGGCAGCACAAGCGGCCTTACAATGGTGAAGATTTATCTGGAGGAACCGTAGAACCATCCAAATTTTCAACCACCGTCACATCAGCCGCTTCAATTGAGTCATCAAGGGCTTCCTCTTCACAGATCTCGGTGACTCTCGCAACAATCCGCGGTTCAGTTTTGGTGAGGCTTGAGCCTGTAGAAACTTCCCGCATATGATTTTCGCCATAGTCTGCAGGTTTTATGTCTCCTTCGGCTTCGCTAGGAGATTTTTCCACTGCTGAGGCTTGTCCGTTTCGGAATCCTTTGGCTGATCGCTTTTGTATACCTTCATATGGATATCATGAAAGCCATAACTTACGCGTCCTTGGGTCTGGGCTAGATGTGGCAGCGACTCTATGTTTAATATAAATACCGCATGCCGTCTTGGTCCATCCACCTCATCCAAACGACCAACCTTCCAATCGGCGGTTGGAAGATCTGGGTTACATTCTTTTAGTCTCTCTAGTATTGACTCAGGATCAGGAGGGTTTGCCGGTATCCATGCATGTGCTCTAGGTTTAGCCGGTATGTCTTTTTTATCGACTAACTCCAAAGCGGCTCCTTCCCAAACTTCACCAATTAGCATCAATGCAGCTTTAAAGCAATCCATAGACCTCTGGTCTGCAAAAGCTATTAACTTATATCGTCCTTGATACCATCCAGCATCTTGCCGTCGAGGACTTGGTCCGGGAAACTTTTTTCGCACCTCTGAGTAGACACCAGACATCGCGTTCTCAATTTCCCCCCATTTTTGCCTTGGAATCATACCGTCCAATGCTCCTTTATTAATAATAGCCATCACAAGGCTGTCTTTTGCAACTGAAGCAAACGATCTTTGATCCCGTTTAGAGGATGGTAGCTCATCCGGTGATCGTTCCCTTTTTCCAGCTTCAAGAATTCCTTGAGCCCATTTTAAGGAATCGCTTTGCTTAGCCGACAACGTGCTTGGGTCGACTGATCCTAATTTCTTTAGGATAAACAAAGCATTTCTTCGTTCCTTGAATCTCTTTCGAGAGGGATTGCCTCCTTTTGATGTCGTCACCTTAGAAAAGGTTCGACTTGCCAAAGTGTCACCGCCAGTCGACCCGTCTACAGGTCGACTAATTGGGCCTGACTCTTGGTCGATGCCCAAATTTATAACTTCAGTCGTTACCCGTCCACTGGGCCCTGAAGTTAGCAACCCAGTGGATGACTTTGAATTTCGCTGCATGGTGGTTTATTATTTCCACCACACGTGAAATTCGTAATAAGTACTTATTACGATGAAATACTCCGCTATTAAAAAAAAACACGTCCGTTCAGTTCGACGGTTGAAGAACAAGATCAAAAAAAAATCTATATAGAAATAAAATATTGACAAAATTTTCTATAGAAATAAAATTTTCTATAGTAATATAGTTTTGACAAAATTTTCCATAGAATCACAAGTTTGGCAAAACTTTCGATTGAAATAAAATTTTGAGAAAATTTTCTATAGACATAAAATTTTGATAAAATTTTCTATAGAAATAAAATTTGGACAATATTCTTTATAGAACTAAAATTTGGACAAAATTTGCCATAGAAATAAATTTTTGAGTAAATTTTCTATAGAAATAAAATTGTGGCACAATTTTCTATAAAAATAAAATTTTGATAAAATTTTCTATAACAAAAAAAAAAATTGACAAAATTTTCGATAGAAATAAAATTGGACAATATTTTTTATAGAACTAAAATTTCGACAAAAGGTGCCATAGAAATAAATTTTTGAGTAAATTTTCTATAAAAATAAAATTTTGACAAAATTTGCTATAGAAATATAATTTTGACAAAATTTGCTATAGAAATATAATTTTGAAAATTTTTTTTAGAATAAAATTTTGACAAAATTTTCTATAGAAATATAATTTTGACAAAATTTTCTATAGAAATAAAATTTGGACAATATTTTTTATAGAACTAAAATGTTGACAAATTTTTCTATAAAAATCAAATTTTGATAAAATTTGCTATAAAATAAAATTTTGACAAAATTTTCTATAGAAAAAAAATTTTGACAAAATGTTCTATAGAAATAAAATTTTGACAAAATTTTCTATAGAAATAAAATTTTGACAAAATTTTCCATAGAAATAAAATTTTGACAAAATTTCCTATAGAAATAAAATTTTGACAAAAATTTCTATAGAAATAAAATGTTGGCAAAATGTTCTATATAAATGAAATTTTGAGAAAATGTTCTATAGAAATAAAATTTTGAGAAAATTATTCATAGAAATAAAATGTTGACAAAATTTCTATAGAAATAAAATTTTGACAAAATTTTCTATAGAAATAAAATTTTGACAAAATTTTCTATAGAAATAAAATTTTGACAAAATTTTCCATAGAATTACAAGTTTGACAAAATTTTCTATAGAAATAAAATTTTGAGAAAATTTTCTATCGAAATAAAATTTGGACAATATTTTGTATAGAAATAAAATGTTGACAAAATTTTCTATAGAAATAAAATTTGACAAATAGTTCTATAGAAATAAAATTTTGACAAAATGTTCTATAGAAATAAAATTTTGAAAAAATTTTCTATAAAAATAAAATTTTGACAAAATTTACTATAGAAATATAATTTTGACAAAATTTACTATAGAAATATAATTTTGACAAAATTTGCTATAGAAATAAAATGTTGACTAAATTTTCTATAGAAATAAAATTTGACAAAATGTTCTATAGAAATAAAATTTTGACAAAATGTTCTATAGAAATAAAATTTTGACAAAAGTTTCTATAAAAATAAAATTTTGACAAAATTTACTATAGAAATATAATTTTGACAAAATTTACTATAGAAATATAATTTTGACAAAATTTGCTATAGAAATATAATGTTGACAATTTTTTCTATCGCAATAAAATTTTGACAAAACTTTTCTATAGAAATAAAATTTGGACAATATTTTTATAGAAATAAAATTTGGACAAAATTTGCCATAGAAATAAATGTTTGAGTAAATTTTCCATAGAAATAAAATTTTGAGAAAATTTTTCATAGCAATAAAATTTTGACAAAATTTTCTATAAAAATAAAATTTTGATAAAATTTTCTATAAAATAAAATTTTGATAAAATTTTGAAAAAACTTTTCTATAGCAATAAAATTTTGACAAAACTTTTCTATAGAAATAAAATTTGGACAATATTTTTATAGAAATAAAATTTGGACAAAATTTGCCATAGATATAAATGTTTGAGTAAATTTTCCATAGAAATAAAATTTTGAGAAAATTTTTCGTAGCAATAAAATGTTGACAAAATTTTCTATAGAAATAAAATTTTCTATAGAAATAAAATTTTCTATAGAAATAAAATTTTGACAAAATTTTATATAGAAATAAAATGTTGACAAAATTTTCTATAGAAATAAAAATTTGACAAAATTTTCTATAGAAATAAAATTTTGACAAAATTTTCTATAGAAATAAAATTTTGACAAAATTTTCTATAGATATAAAATTTTCTATAGAAATAAAATTTTCTATAGAAATAAAATTTTGAGAAAATGTTCTATAGAAATAAAATTTTGTCAACTTTTTCTATAGAAATAAAGTTTTGACAAAATTTTCTATAGAAATAACTTTTTGACAAAATTTTGCTATAGAAGTATAATTTTCTCAAAATTTGATATAGAAATATAATTTTGAAAAAATTTTCTATAAGAATAAAATTTTAACAAAATGTTCTATAAAAATAAAATTTAGATAACATTTTCTATAAATAAAATTTTGACAACATTTTCAATAGAAATAAATTTGTGACTAAATTTTCAATAGAAATAAAATTATGACAAAATTTGCTATTGAAATCTATAGAAACAACATTTTGAGAAAATTTTCTATAGAAATAAAATGTTGACAAAATTTTATATAGAAATAAAATTTAGTGAATATATTTTATAGAACTAAAATTTGGACAAAATTTGCCATAGAAATAAATTTTTGAGTACATTTTCCATAGAAATAAAATTTAGACAAAATTTTCTATAGAAATAAAATTTTGAGAAAATGTTCTATAGAAATAAAATTTTGACAAAATTTTCTATAGACAAAAAACTTTGACAAAATTTTCTATAGACAAAAAATTTTGACAAAATGTGCTATAGAAATAAAATTTTGAGAAAATTTTTTATAGAAATAAAATTTTACATAATTTTCTATAGAACTAAAATATTGACAAAATTTTCTATAAAAATAAATATTTCACATACATTTCAATAGAAATAAAATATTGACAAAATTTTCTATAGAAATAAAATGTTGATAACATTTTCTATAGATAGTTTTGACAAAATTTTCCATAGAATTACAAATATGACAAAATTTTCTATTGAAATATAATTTGAAATATAATAATAGAAATAAAATTTTTACCAAATTTTCTACAGAAATAAAATTTTGACAAAATTTTCTATAGAAATAAAATTTTGACAAAATTTTTTATAGAAATAAATATTTCACAAAAATCTCTATAGAAATAAAATATTGACAAAATTTTCTATAGAAATAAAATTTTCTATAGTAATATAGTTTTGACAAAATTTTCCATAGAATCACAAGTTTGACAAAACTTTCGATTGAAATAAAATTTTGAGAAAATTTTCTATAGACATAAAATTTTGATAAAATTTTCTATAGAAATAAAATTTGGACAATATTCTTTATAGAACTAAAATTTGGACAAAATTTGCCATAGAAATAAATTTTTGAGTAAATTTTCTATAGAAATAAAATTGTGGCACAATTTTCTATAAAAATAAAATTTTGATAAAATTTTCTATAACAAAAAAAAAATTGACAAAATTTTCGATAGAAATAAAATTGGACAATATTTTTTATAGAACTAAAATTTCGACAAAAGGTGCCATAGAAATAAATTTTTGAGTAAATTTTCTATAAAAATAAAATTTTGACAAAATTTGCTATAGAAATATAATTTTGATAAAATTTGCTATAGAAATATAATTTTGACAATTTTTTTTAGAATAAAATTTTGACAAAATTTTCTATAGAAATAAAATTTTGACAAAATTTTCTATAGAAATAAAATTTGGACAATATTTTTTATAGAACTAAAATGTTGACAAATTTATCTATAAAAATCAAATTTTGATAAAATTTGCTATAAAATAAAATTTTGACAAAATTTTCTATAGAAAAAAAAATGTTAACAAAATGTTCTATAGAAATAAAATTTTGACAAAATTTTCTATAGAAATAAAATTTTGACAAAATTTCCTATAGAAATAAAATTTTGACAAAAATTTCTATAGAAATAAAATGTTGACAAAATGTTCTATATAAATGAAATTTTGAGAAAATGTTCTATAGAAATAAAATTTTGAGAAAATTATTCATAGAAATAAAATGTTGACAAAATTTCTATAGAAATAAAATTTTGACAAAATTTTCTATAGAAATAAAATTTTGACAAAATTTTCTATAGAAATAAAATTTTGACAAAATTTTCTATAGAAATAAAATTTTGACAAAATTTTCCATAGAATTACAAGTTTGACAAAATTTTCTATAGAAATAAAATTTTGAGAAAATTTTCTATCGAAATAAAATTTGGACAATATTTTGTATAGAAATAAAATGTTGACAAAATTTTCTATAGAAATAAAATTTGACAAATAGTTCTATAGAAATAAAATTTTGACAAAATGTTCTATAGAAATAAAATTTTGACAAAATTTTCTATAAAAATAAAATTTTGACAAAATTTACTATAGAAATATAATTTTGACAAAATTTAATATAGAAATATAATTTTGACAAAATTTGCTATAGAAATAAAATGTTGACTAAATTTTCTATAGAAATAAAATTTGACAAAATGTTCTATAGAAATAAAATTTTGACAAAATGTTCTATAGAAATAAAATTTTGACAAAAGTTTCTATAAAAATAAAATTTTGACAAAATTTACTATAGAAATATAATTTTGACAAAATTTACTATAGAAATATAATTTTGACAAAATTTGCTATAGAAATATAATGTTGACAATTTTTTCTATAGAAATACAATTTTGACAAAATTTTCTATAGAAATAAAATTTTTACAAAATTTTTTATAGAAACAAAATTTTGACAAAATTTTCTATTAGAATAAAATTTTGACAAAAGTTTTTATAAGAATAAAATTTTGACAAAATTTTCTATAAAAATAAAATTTTGATAAAATTTTCTATAAAATAAAATTTTGATAAAATTTTGAAAAAACATTTTCTATAGCAATAAAATTTTGACAAAACTTTTCTATAGAAATAAAATTTGGACAATATTTTTATAGAAATAAAATTTGGACAAAATTTGCCATAGAAATAAATGTTTGAGTAAATTTTCCATAGAAATAAAATTTTGAGAAAATTTTTCATAGCAATAAAATGTTGACAAAATTTTCTATAGAAATCAAATTTTGACAAAATTTTCTATAGAAATAAAATTTTCTATAGAAATAAAATTTTGACAAAATTTTATATAGAAATAAAAAGTTGACAAAATTTTCTATAGAAATAAAAATTTGACAAAATTTTCTATAGAAATAAAATTTTGACAAAATTTTCTATAGAAATAAAATTTTGACAAAATTTTCTATAGAAATAAAATTTTGACAAAATTTTCTATAGAAATAAAATTTTCTATAGAAATAAAATTTTTACAAAATTTTCGATAGAAATAAAATTTTGTCAACTTTTTCTATAGAAATAAAATTTTGACAAAATTTTCTATAGAAATAACATTTTGACAAAATTTTGCTATAGAAGTATAATTTTGTCAAAATTTGATATAGATATATAATTTTGAAAAAATTTTCTATAAGAATAAAATTTTAGCAAAATGTTCTATATAAAATTTATAAAATTTAGATAACATTTTCTATAAAATAAAATTTTGACAACATTTTCAATAGAAATAAATTTGTGACTAAATTTTCTATAGAAATAAAATTATGACAAAATTTGCTATTGAAATCTATAGAAACAACATTTTGAGAAAATTTTCTATAGAAATAAAATGTTGACAAAATTTTATATAGAAATAAAATTTAGTGAATATATTTTATAGAACTAAAATTTGGACAAAATTTGCCATAGAAATAAATTTTTGAGTACATTTTCCATAGAAATAAAATTTTGACAAAATTTTCTATAGAAATAAAATTTTGAGAAAATGTTCTATAGAAATAAAATTTTGACAAAATTTTCTATAGAAATAAAATGTTAACAAAATTTTCTATAGAAATAAAATTTTGACAAAATTTTCTATAGAAATAAAATTTTGAGAAAATGTTCTATAGAAATAAAATTTTGACAAAATTTTCTATAGAAATAAAATGTTAACAAAATTTTCTATAGAAATAAAATTTTGACAACATTTTCTATAGAAATAAAATTTTGGCAAAATTTTCTATAGAAATAAAATTTTGACAAAATTTTCTATAGAAATAAAATAATGACAAAATTTTCTATAAAAATAAAATTTTGACAAAATTTTCTATAGAAATAAAATGTTAACAAAATTTTCTCTAGAAATAAAATTTTGGCAAAATTTTCTATAGAAATAAAATTTTGACAAAATTTTCTATAAGAATAAAATTTTGGCAACATTTTCTATAAAAATAAAATTTGATAAAATTTTCTATAAAATAAAATTTTGAGAAATTTTTTTATTGAAATTAAATTTTTACAAAATTTTCTATCGAAATAAAATATTGACAAAATTTTCTATAGAAATAAAATTTTGACAAAATTTTCTTTAGAACAAAACTTAAGTAACCGTGGATGTTCACTTCAAAGAGATTTCACTGTACTTCAATATTTCGAAACGACAAACTTATTAAAACGGAGGTTCCCCGAAAATTTAGTTAAAAGGAATCCAGCAAAACAAGCGTCGAAAAAAGTAGTGAAAATGTTCTTTTTGAATCCGGAATTGGTGCACAATTGGCGTAGAAGTGATGCATTTTTTATATTCATTCATACACAAATAAATATCAGTTCAAAAATCCAATTTATTACAATTTATACCCAGCAAAAACAGCGTCGCCAAGAAAGTAGTGAAAATATTCTTTTTGGATACGGAAGTCGTGAAAAATTTGCGCAGAAGCGATAAATTAAACACGGGCTTGTCATAGGACGGATGTCCACCATTTCAACGGCCGTTGCACTGAATTTGCATGACTTCTTAAAAAATTTTGTGATAGTTTTCCAAATTGATAATTTTTATAATTTTTTTATGATTTTTAATGAATTTTAACGTTTATCAGAAACGTGTGACCTCATATATATTCAAAAATTCGTAATTTTAGCAATTTTTTTCGACAAAATTTAAATAGTTTGTACCATTTTATAAATTTCTACTCTGTTTTTAACCTATTTGAGACAAAAAAAATTAAAATTTCCTATTAAAAATATGAAAAATATTATAAATATGAAAATAAAAAATTGAATTCCTGTTTAGTTAAAATAAAGAACATCATTAGGAGGATATTTTTGCCTTTAGAAGAACTTCCATATATCGGGTGATTCAAAATAACACTTCGTGCTGGAAACCCCTTTATATGTAGTATATTTTACTCTCTACGTTCATTTTTGTATTCCATTTCATTCACCGTAATGTGCCCATTTTCAAATGAATCAAGTAAATGTGTTTTTTGAGATCCTTTACTAAAATCAGCCATAAAGAATTTTAAATAAGCATTACGTTGTCGTAGTACACATGAATTATGTTTTAATGATTAAGTCCAGTAATTAGCATACAATTAACATCATTAGGTACTGACTGAAGGAATCTGCAAAAACATCATCTAGCCTTGTTAGATGAAGAAAATTTGCATGAAATGTTACTATGGTTATAGTGGTCCAGCAGAAAAACACAAAATTTATGTAAACTGTTTTTTTTTTTGTTGTACATGGGACATTTTTCAGCAAGTTCTTTACTCTTTCCAATGAATTTTTTTGTTGTGTACTTGATCATGTTTCACAAAAAAAATATCTCACAAAAATCCAAGATTTTATGTTAACAGCTTGTTTCGCTCATATCTCCTTAACTATACGCAATACATCGAAAAGATGGTTAACTAGTGGTAACATCACGGCTACCACTCGATCTACCAAAATTTGGAAAAAATGTTACCAAAAGACTACCAAACAAAAAATCTTATTTTGCAAAATTTTATTTCTATAGCAAATTTTGTCAAAATTTTATTTTTGTAGACAATTTTGTAAAAAATTTTATTTCTATAGAAATTTTATCAAAATTTTATTTTTATATTGAAAATTTTGTTAAAATTTTATTTCTATACAAAATTCTGTCAAAATGTTATTTCCATAGAATATTTTGTCAAAATTTTATTTTTATAGAAAATTATGTGAAAATTTAATTTCTATAGAAAAGTTTGTGAAAATTTTATTTCTATAGAAAATTTTGTCAAAATTTTATTTCCATAGAATATTTTGTCAAAATTTTATTTTTATATAAAATTATGTGAAAATTTTATTTCTATAGAAAATTTTGTCAAAATTTTATTTTTATATAAAATTATGTGAAAATTTTATTTCTATAGAAGATTTTGTCAAAATTTTAATTCTATATAAAATTCTGTCAACATTTTATTTCCATAGAATATTTTGTCAAAATTTTATTTTTATAGAAAATTATGTGAAAATTTTATTTTCATAGAATATTTTGTCAAAATTTTATTTTTATATAAAATTATGTGAACATTTTATTTCTATAGAAAATTTTGTCAAATTTTTATTTCTATACAAAATTCTGTCAAAATTTTATTTCCATAGAATATTTTGTCAAAATTTTATTTTTATATAAAATTATGTGAAAAATTTATTTGTATAAAATATTTTGTGACAATTGTATTTCTATAAAAAAAATTTTATAAAAATTTTATTTCTATAGAAAATTTTGTCAAAATTTTATTTCCATAGAATATTTTGTCAAAATTTTATTTTTATATAAAATTATGTGAAAATTTTATTTCTATAGAAATTTTTGTAAAAATTTTATTTCTATGCAAAATTCTGTCAACATTTTATTTCCAAAGAATATTTTGTCAAAATTTTATTTTTATAGAAAATTATGTGAAAATTTAATTTCTATAGAAAATTTTGTCAAAATTTTATTTCTATAGGAAATTTTGTCAAAATTTTATTTCCATAGAATAGTTTGTCAAAATTTTATTTTCATATAAAATTATGTGAAAATTTTATTTCTATAGAAAATGTCAAAATTTTATTTCTATACAAAATTCTGTCAAAATTTTATTTCTATAGAAAATTTTGTCCAAATTTTATTTCTATAGAAAATTTTGTCCAAATTTTATTTCTATATAAAATATTGTCAAAATTTTATTTCTATAGAACATTTTTTCAACATTTTATTTCTACAGAAAATTTTCCCAAAATTTTATTTCTCTACAAAATTTTCTCAAATTTTTATTTATATACAACGTTTTCTCAAGATTTTATTTCTTTACAAAATTTTCTCAAAATTTTATTGCTATAAAAAATTTGTAACCTCCTCTTAGCTGGAGAGAATTGTAGCAGAATTCTATCAATTGTAGCAACTGTGGTTAACACACTTAAAAATCAAAATTTCAAACAAATCTTAAAAAAAATCAAATTCTATTAATATGAAAAATTTTAGCGCATATCTCCTTGCCATACTTATAAATTTGTACAATAACGCTGATAAGCCACAATAATCTGTTTTTATATTTTGTATTGTAAAAATTTAACAATGACATATAATCATATCTTTACACCAGAGCAAACCGTTTAACCCTAGAAACTTGTGAAAAAACTTCAATTTGCTTCTGACAAAAAAAAACTACATTTGCTACTCAAAAGTCAATTGGGCAAAGGGAGGTTATAGCAAATCGTATAAATATCGCTTGTATAACAAGACCCCATCAACACCCTTCATTTGTATGCAAAGTGTTGCCTATGTATGCTGGAACCATGCCATTGGTTCTATTTCTATGGTAAAGAATTGCTATGATGATAGGTTGTTGCAAGGCAAGCATTCTCTGTTTGCCACGTCCGGGATTGTTTGCTGTCACTACTACTTCGATTGCATGTCAACGTATTGTATATATTTATTCTTCACAGTTAAGTGGACCAGGTACTCACTATTTTTGAGCAGGATAATGTGAGAAGGCCTTTGGAAAGACTCCTATAGAGATGGATTAATTGGTGCTTATTACACTAACTTTTTGGGTGTATAAATATACAAATATTGAATTTATAGAAAATTTTATCAAAATTTTATTTCTATAGAAAAATTTTTCAACATTTTATTTATATAGAAAATTTTGTCAAAATTTTATTTCTATAGAAAATTTTAGAAATATTTTATTTCTAGAAAATTTTCTCAAAATTTTAGTTCTGTAGAAAATTTTGTCAAAAGTTTATTTCTCTAGAAAATTTTGTCAAAATTTTATTTCTATAGAAAATTTTTAGCAAAATCGTATTTCAATAGAAAATTTTAGCAAAATTTTATTTCAATAGAAAACTTTGTCAAAATTTTATTTCAACAGAAAATTTTGTCAAAATTTTATTTCTATAGAAAATTTTCGAAAATTCTATTTCTATAGAAAATTTTCTCAAAACTTTATTTGTATAAAAAATTTTAGGAATATCATTTCTAGGAAATTTTTTCAAACTTTTATATTTATAGAAAATTTTGTCAAAATTTTATTTCTATAGAAAATTTTCTCAAAATTCAATTTCTATAGACAATTTTCTAAAAACTCTATTTCTATAGAAAATTTTGTCAAAATTTTATTTCTATAAAAAATGTAGTCAAAACGTTATTCTATAGAAAATTTTTGCAAAATTTTATTTCAATAGAAAATTTTAGCGAAATTTTATTTCTGTAAAAAATTTTCTCAAAATTTTAGTTCTGTAGAAAATTTTGTCAAAATTTTATTTCTGTAGAAAATTTTGTCAAAATATTATTTCTATAGGAAATTTTAGCAAAATTTTATTTTAATAGAAATCTTTCTCAAAATTTTATTTCAATAAAAAATTTTAGCAAAATTTTATTTCAATAGAAAATTTTAGCAAAATTTTATTTCTAGAAAGTTTTCTCAAAATTTTAGTTCTGTAGAAAATTTTGTCAAAATTTTACTTCTGTAGAAAATTTTGTTTACATTTTATTTCTACAGAAAATTTTAGCAAAATTTTATTTCAATAGAAAATTTTAGCAAAATTTTATTTCTGTAGAAATTTTTCTCAAAATTTTATTTCTATAGAAAATTTTGTCAAAATATTTCCATAGAACATTTTCTGAAAATTCTATTTCTATAGAAAATTTTAGGAATATTATTCCTAGAAAATTTTTTCAAACTTGTATTTCTATAGAGTTTTGTCAAAATGTTATTTCTATAGAAAATTTTCTGAAAATTCTATTTCTATAGAAAATTTTCTCAAAATTTTATTTCTATAGAAAATTTTGTCAAAATTTTATTTCTGTAGAAAATTTTGTCAAAATTTTATTTCTATATCAAATTTTGTCAAAATTTTATTTCTTTAAAAAATTTTGTCAAAATTTTATTTCTATAAAAACTTTGTGAAAATTTTATTTCTATAGAGAATTTTAGCAAAATGTTATTTTAAGAAAATTTTCTCAATTTTTTTTTTATAAAAAATTTTATCAAAATTTTATTTCAATAGAAAATTTTGTCAAAATTTTATTTCTATAGAAAACTTTAACAAAATGTTATTTCTAAAGAAAATGTTGATAAAATTTTAGAAAACTTTGCCAACATTTTATTTCCGTAAAGAATTATGTCAAGATTTTATTTATATAGAAAATTTTATCAATTTTTTTTTCTATAGAAAATTTTGTCAAAATTGTACTTCTATAGAAAACTTTTTAAAAATTTTATTTCTATAGAAAACTTTAACAAAATGTTATTTCTTAAGAAAATTTTTACAAAATTTTATTTCTTTAGAAAAATTTGCCAAAATTTTATTTCCATAAACAATTATGTCAAGATTTTATTTCTTTAGAAAACTTTTTAAATAGTTTATATCTATAAATTTTATTTCTATTTATTTCTATTTATTTCAATAGAAAATTTTGGCAAAATTTCATTTCTAGAAAATTTTCTCAAAATTTTATTTCTATAGAAATTAATTTTTTTTTTGTATACCTTTCTTGTTAGCACCTAATTATTTTTGTATATTTGTCTTCATAATTTATAGTGATTGTAAATCTTGTAATAAATAAATAAAATTTTATTTCTATAGGAAATTTTGGCAAAATTTTATTTCTATAGAAAACTTTGTCAAAATTTTATTTCTATAGAGAATTTTAGCAAAATTTTATTTTTAGAAAATCTTCTCAAAATTTCTTTTTCTATAGAAAATTTTGTCAAAATTGTATCTCTATAGAAAATTTTGTCAAACTTTTATTTCAATAGAAAATTTTGTCAAAATTTTATTTCAATAGAAAATTTTGTCAAAATTTTATTTCTATAGAAAACTTTAACAAAATGTTATTTCTAAAGAAGATTTTCACAAAATTTTATTTCTTTAGAAAACTTTGCCAAAATGTTATTTCCATAAACAATTATGTCAAGATTTTATTTCTATAGAAAATTTTTTCAAAATTTTATATCCATGAAAAACTTTGTCAAAATTTTATTTCTATAGAAAATTTTTTCAAAATTTTATTTCTATAGAAAATTTTGTCAAAATCTTATTTCTGTAGAAAATTTTGTCAAAATTTTATTTCTATAGAAAATTTTGTGAAAATTTTATTTCTATAGAAAATTTTGTAAAAATTTTATTTCTATAGAAAATTTTGTAAAAAAATTACAACTCAATAAAACAACAACATCGGTTTTTATTTATATGACCTCAAGCAAACTAAACAAATATAATTAACAGTATAAAGGTTAACTATCAAACAACAACAAATATTTATAGACAATTTTCTCAAAACTATATAGACAATTTTCTGAAAACTTTATTTCTATACAAAATTTTCTAAAAATTTCATTTGTATATAAAATTTTATTTCTATAGGAAATCATGTCAGCAATTGTATTTCTATAAAAATTTTATTTTATTTCTATAGAAAATTTTGTCAAAATTTTATTTCTATAAAAAATTTTGTCAAAATTTTATTTCTATAGAAAATTTAGTCAAAATGTTATTTCTATAGAAAATTTTGTCAAAATTTCATTTCTATAGAAAATTTTACCAAAATCTTATTTCTATAGAAAATTTTTTAAAAGAATTACAAATGTTGAATTCAATCTTTCGACTTTTTTAACAAAAAAGAAAAACAACATTTTTGCCTTGTCCAAAAATATAAAAAACTTCAATTAAGTCGTTTTGTCCTTATTCGACTTAAGAATTGGTAAACTAATATCGACATGAATTTAATAATTCTGAAAAAAAACTTCAAAATTTTTGAAATCGGCTTTAAATTTGTTGTGTTTCAAAATATGAGAAGTTTTTTCAATACTATATTTCAAAGATGTTTTTTACTTGAAGCATAGGATAATTTCTACATGAAATCAAGTCTGTATATGGAGGTTAAATTGTGGTTAGCACGAATTAATTAAAATTCGTTTCCTAGAATCACGTATCCAAAACTCAAATCTGAAAGAGAAATGTGTATTAAATGTATCTTGACTTCAATTCTCTGTTTCTTTGGCTTGGAATTAATACCAAAGGCATTAATGTGAAAACAAAATCTTTGGAACCGGGCGTGTTTTTTTTTAATGTTGTCCACAATGAACGCACGATCCAGATTGTAAATAATTTTTTTTTTCATATCCTTGCATAAAGTTTCCAAATCCTTGGTGGATATAACCGTCAGCATCCTTCCTATTTGTTACCTACAACTAACTTAAATTTCGTACATGGTGACCTTATGCATCGTCCATAAAAGGCCTATTAAGTCCTCAAATTGCAACCCGTAATATTTGCTAGCATATGTTTGTGTGTGTATCAGTATTTTATATGTGTATGGGGCACAAAAGTGGGTTAAATACTTTTACCAACATCTGTTCTGGTATCAAACAAAGTTAGTTTGTTGCAAAAGCCCTGGTGTAAAAACCATTTGCTATGCTCTGTCACTGGTGCTGGCGCAGCAACGTTGAAAAATATGAAATAACACCAAACAATAGATCAGTATTACATTATAAGTGGTGACTGGAGTGCACTACAGGTGAATTAATTGATTCCGCCATAAAAGCTTAAAAGTGAGAATTTAATTTCAAAAATATTTTTCTATTGTTATGCCATTGCCACTGGAATAGTAGTGTGGACGCGACATGGAATTGTGAGGTTAGGATGGGTAAGATATCCCACTATATCTTACCCATCCTAACTCCACAAGTCCGATATCTATTTATTTATTTATTTATTTTTTTTTTTTGAATTGAAAGAGAAAGAATCAAATTTTAACCAAAATTTCTATAGAAATAAAATTTTGACAACATTTTCTATAGAAACAAAATTTTGACAAAATTTTCTAAAGAAATAAAATTTTAATAAAAGTTTCTATGGAAATTAAATTTTGACAAAATTTTGTATAGAAATAAAATCTTGACAAAATTTTCTAAATTTTTCTTTAGAAAATTTTCTAAAGAAAAATAAAAAAAAAATAAAATTTTAATAAAAGTTTCTGTGGAAATAAAATTTTGACAAAATTTTGTATAGAAATAAAATTTTGACAAAATTTTGTATAGAAATAAAATCTTGACAAAATTTTCTATAAAAATAAAAGTTTGCAAAAATTTTCTATAGAAATAAAATTTGCAATACTTATCATAGTTTCGGCTAGAGGTCGATTAGAAAACGTAGGATTGATGTTTTTATTTAAGTTTTATTTCCAATATTTATGTTTTACACTACTGTAAAACAGAGTGTGAAGCTGTACACACCAGAATAAATCCTTGAAAACGGTTTTGACGAAGTCAACCGAAATATTGGAAATAAAACTTAAATAAAAACATCAATCCTATGTTTTTTAATCGACCTATAGCCGAAACCATGATAAGTATTGCATAAAAATAATATAAAAAGGTCAACGATAATCAATCAGAAATAGAAATAAAATTTTGACAAAATTTTCTATATAAATAAAATGTTTACAAAATTTTCTATATAAATAAAATTTTGACAAAATTTTCTATATAAATAAAATTTTGACAAAATTTTCTATAGAAATAAAATGTTGACAAAATTTTCTATAGAAATAAAATGAACTGAACTGATTTCCACGGTTTTGCATTCGTTGGAAAGATCTCGGGCTCCGTGAGGTTTATAGCAAAGAAAATTCAAGAAAAGTTTCAACGGAAAAGCGGGAAAATCTTTTTTACATACAGCGCAAATTACAAAAATTTATAATTTGAATTCATCGCAGTTGCTTTTGTTATAAAATAATTTTATTTTTCCACGTGAAAAATGTTCGGAGAACGTAGAGGGTAATCATGTGGTGAAAATAGGGTACCTCATTTGTTGATACCTGGTGGGGGAGGGGGACATTCCGTTTGCCCAACTATTGCAAAATTGGGTCAAAGTTCTCCGATTTGGATGAAATTTCCACGGAAGGTTTGGGGTGATGTCTATACAAAGACCCGCTACTTTATTTTTCCGTGAAACAATTAAACATTTCCAATTTACTTGAAATTTACAGAGGATGTGGGGTAGGTTATATTATTATAATAGATATCTGATTTTGTGATATTCGGAAGGGAAGAGGGCCTCCTCTTGCCCTCCTGCTTAAAAATTGGGCTTATAAGTTGCTTGAGATTTTCTGGGACGTCTACACAATATACGCTATGTCATCTTTCGATATTGGGACGGGAAGGGAGACCTCCTCTAAAACTGAAAAAAACTTGAATTCTCAATTTACTTGAAATTTACAAAGGCCGTAGGGGAAGGTTATGAAATCAATTTAGTTTACTTGAGTTTTGGGTATTTTGCCGGGAACCTTATCCTTGCCCCACACTACGAAAATTAAAGGAAAGTTTACAGATTTCCTAGGAATTTGCAGAGAAAGTGACGTCTCTTTTCAAAAAATAGATCAACATCTAACCTTCTCCGATTTACTTGAAATTGGGAGAAGATGATTAAATTTATTTTGCGATGTCTGGTTGGGGAAGGGTAATAGTGAAGTTGGGTAGTTTGTGAAATGTATATAGGGTAGATGAATTTACGACATCTGGTCGGGGAGGAGCGAAGGAGGGGTGTTCCCTTTTGCCCGATTTTTTGATAATAGAAAGTAGAGGATTGTCGATAAATGGAAACTCGGTACATAATTTTATGATTTTTCCACAGGCTTCTGTCAGACTTTTTTAAGTAAAAAAACTTAAATTTTCATGAAGTTTATAGGCAACGTAGAGGGTAATTCATTTTCCTGTATATGTTTGGGAAAGACATATTCTCCGTGTCCAACACTTTAACAAATGTTAATATGGTAAATTTTTAAGTACTTTTACCTTTTCCGATTTATTGGACGGCATGTTGTCCGTTTTACATCTGCATAACCGCCCTATTTCTGTATATAAACGAAAAATCAAGTAGTCCGATTTTTTTGAAATGTACGGGACATGTAGTGATTAATCAGTACTTTTGTTTTTGTGCCAGACTTCCCCTGACCCTACTCTTTAAAAGAGCTTAAATATTTTCGAATTTGTTTTCAGATCAAGGGATATGATTGACTAAGTAAAACAAATATACTTCGGGAGGTGCAGCGAAGCGGGCCGGGTTACGCTAGTTTTCTATAGAAATATAATTTTGAGAAAATTTTCTATAGACATAAAAGTTTGATGAAAGTTTCTATGGAAATAAAATTTTGACAAAATTTTCTATAGAAATAAAATTTTGACAAAATTTTCTACAGAAATAAAATTTTGACAAAATTTTCTACAGAAATAAAATTTTGAAAAAATTTTCTATAGAAATAAAATTTTGACAAAATTTTCTACAGAAATAAAATTTAGACAAAATTTTCTATAGAAATAAAAGTTTAACAAAACAGTCTATAGAAATAAAATTTTGACAAAATAGTCTATAGAAATAAAATTTTGACAATATATTGTAAAGAAATAAAGTTTTGACAAAATGTTCTATAGAAATAAAATTTTGACAAAATTTTCTATAGAAATATAATTTTGAGAAAATTTTCTATAGAAATAAATTTTTGACAAAATTTTGTACAGAAATAAAATTTTGACAAAATTTTGTACAGAAATAAAATTTTGACAAAATTTTCTACAGAAATAAAATTTTGTCAAAATCTTCTATCGAAATAAAAGTTTGATGAAAGTTTCTATAGAAATAAAAGTTTGATAAAAGTTTCTATAGACATAAAATTTTGACAAAATTTTCTATAGAAATAAAATTTTGACAAAATTTTCTATAGAAATAAAATTTTGAAAAAAAATTCTATAGAAATAAAATTTTTAAAAATTTTCCATAGAAATAAAATTTTGACAAAATTTTCTACAGAAATACAATTTTGCCAAAATTTTCTACAGAAATAAAATTTTGACAAAACAGTCTATAAAAATAAAATTTAGACAAAATTTTCTATAGAAATAAAATGTTGACAAAATTTTCTATAGAAATAAATTTTTGCTAAAATTTTCTATAGAAATAAAATTTTGACAAAATTTTCTATAGAAATAAAAGTTTGACAAAATTTTCTATAGAAATAAAATTTTGACCAATTGTTCTATAGAAATAAAATTTTGACAAAATTTTCTATAGAAATAAAATTTTGACAAAATTTTCTATAGAAATAAAAGTTTGATGAAAGTTTATATAGAAATAAAAGTTTGATAAAAGTTTCTATAGAAATAAAATTTTGACAAAATTTTCTATAGAAATAAAATTTTGACAAAAGTTTCTATAGAAATAAAATTTTGACAAAATTTTCTATAGAAATAAAATTTTGACAAAATTTTCTATAGAAATAAAATTTTGACAAAATTGTCCATAGAAATAAAAGTTTGATGAAAGTTTCTATAGAAATTAAATTTTGACAACATTTTCTATAGAAATAATATTTTGACAAAATTTTCAATAGAAATAAAATTTTGACAAAATTTTCTATAGAAATAAAATTTTGACAAAATATTGTATAGAAATAAAATTTTGACAAAATTTTGACAAAATTTTCTAGAGAAATAAAATTTTGACAAAATATTGTATAGAAATAAAATTTTGACAAAATTTTCTATACAAATGAAATTTTGACAAAATAGTCTATAGAAATAAAATTTTGACAAAATAGTCTATAGAAATAAAATTTTGACAAAATATTGTATAGAAATAAAATTTTGACAAAATTTTCTATACAAATGAAATTTTGACAAAATAGTCTATAGAAATAAAATTTTGACAAAATAGTCTATAGAAATAAAATTTTGACAAAATAGTCTATAGAAATAAAATTTTGACAAAATATTGTAAAGAAATAAAGTTTTGACAAAATGTTCTATAGAAATAAAATTTTGACAAAATGTTCTATAGAAATAAAATTTTGACAAAAATTTTCTATAGAAATATAATTTTGAAAAAATTTTCTATAGAAATAAATTTTTGACAAAATTTTGTACAGAAATAAAATTTTGACAAAATTTTGTACAGAAATAAAATTTTGACAAAATTTTCTACAGAAATAAAAATTTGACAAAAGTTTCTATAGAAATAAAATTTTGACAAAATTTTCTATAGAAATAAAATTTTGACAAAATTTTCTATAGAAATAAAATTTAGACAAAATTTTCTATAGAAACAAAATTTTGACAAAATTTTCTATAGAAATAAAATTTTGACAAAATTTTCTACAGAAATAAAATTTTGACAAAATTTTCTATAGAAATAAAAGTTTGATGAAAGTTTTTATAGAAATAAAATTTTGACAAAATTTTCTACAGAAATAAAATTTTGACAAAATTTTCTATAGAAATAAAAGTTTGACAAATAGTCTATAGAAATAAAATTTTGACAAAATTTTCTAGAGAAATAAAATTTTGACAAAATATTGTATAGAAATAAAATTTTGACAAAATTTTCTATACAAATGAAATTTTGACAAAATAGTCTATAGAAATAAAATTTTGACAAAATAGTCTATAGAAATAAAATTTTAACAAAATTTTGACAAAATTTTCTAGAGAAATAAAATTTTGACAAAATATTGTATAGAAATAAAATTTTGACAAAATTTTCTATACAAATGAAATTTTGACAAAATAGTCTATAGAAATAAAATTTTGACAAAATAGTCTATAGAAATAAAATTTTGACAAAATATTGTAAAGAAATAAAGTTTTGACAAAATGTTCTATAGAAATAAAATTTTGACAAAATGTTCGATAGAAATAAAATTTTGACAAAAATTTTCTATAGAAATATAATTTTGAGAAAATTTTCTATAGAAATAAATTTTTGACAAAATTTTGTACAGAAATAAAATTTTGACAAAATTTTGTACAGAAATAAAATTTTGACAAAATTTTCTACAGAAATAAAATTTTGTCAAAATTTTCTATAGAAATAAAATTTTGACAAAATTTTCTATAGAAATAAAATTTTGACAAAATTTTCTATAGAAATAAAATTTTGACAAAATTTTCTATAGAAATAACATTTTGACAAAATTTTCTATAGAAATAAAATTTTGACAAAATTTTCTACAGAAATAAAATGTTGACAAAATTTTCTACCGAAATAAAAGTTTGATAAAAGTTTTTATAGAAATACAATTTTGACAAAATTTTCTATAGAAATAAAATTTTGCTAAAATTTTCTATAGAAATAAAATTTTGACAAAATTTTCTATAGAAATAAAATTTTGACAAAATTTTCTATAGAAATAAAATTTTGACCAATTGTTCTATAGAAATAAAATTTTGACAAAATTTTCTATAGAAATAAAATTTTGACAAAATTTTCTACAGAAATAAAATTTTGACAAAATTATCTTAGAAATAAAATTTTGACAAAATATTGCATAGAAATAAAATTTTGACAAAATTATCTTAGAAATAAAATTTTGACAAAATAGTCTATAGAAATAAAATTTTGACAAAATAGTCTATAGAAATAAAATTTTGATAAAATTGTGTAAAGAAATAAAATTTTGACAACATTTTCTATAGAAATACAATTTTGACAAAATATTGTAAAGAAATAAAATTTTGACAAAATTTTCTATAGAAATAAAATTTTGACAAAATTTTCTACAGAAATAAAATGTAGCCAAATTTTTCTATAGAAATAAAATTTTGCTAAAATTTTTTTGTAGAAATAAAATTTTGACAAAATTTTTTATAGAAATAAAATTGTGACAAAATTTTCTGCAGAAATAAAATTTTGCTAAAATTTTCTATAGAAATAAAATTTTGATGAAAGTTTCTATAGAAATAAAAGTTTGATAAAATAGTGTAAAGAAATACACTTTTGACAGAATTTTCTACAGATATAAAATTTTGGCTTTGAAAGCACCGATTATGTGCTTTATTTTTGTTCACCCTTCTATCATAACAAGTTAGCCAAAAAAATGCAAATTTACATTCGAGTTACATTTATATTATTTATATCTATTTACAATTAGAAAACAAAATGTATAAATATATTATATTTACCTCCATTTACATGAAGCTTTGTTAGGGCAAGTTTAACTAACCAACTTTTAAACCATCACCCCACTTATATGCTCATAAGCCAGTTAGAAATTTATCTCACGAAATGATTCCAGTTAAAGTTAACCGGACAGAAGATATCTGCATATTACATTTGAGTAACTGACAGTTCTACCCTAACGGAGCTACATACAAAATGACCTTTAATGGATGGCAAGGGTGGCAATAATTTACAATTTCATACGGATTACAGTGACCAATAATGGAATGATTTAATATTGAATTTGAATTGCTAAAATGTTTGCAACGATAAATTAATTACGAGGTAAAACATTTTGCCAATTACTATGAAAATAATGGACTGAAAACCAAATTGCCACTCGTTTGCAATATATAAGCCTAGGCTGCATTGTACAGTGCCTAAATGAATTTCTGTCACTTTGTATTTCGGCCAGTAGTTGAAATTGAAAATTTTTGTTGCGTCCTTCTGGCTATTGTTTCTATTGAATACGAGTACGTGTATGGCACGAACAGATCAAGGTTTTTTTTTGGATGTAGTTAGAATTTGTTTCGAAAATTCTAGTGAGATTGTACGATGAAAATGACGGTAGGTATCAGCCACCACTAAAAGTAAAATACATATTTTTTGATGGGAAGCTATCGCCACATATATTTTTATGGAGAATATTGTTTTTGTTGTTGTTTTTTTTGGGAGGGTATCCTGGCATCATGACAAATGCGAACAATTTCTAACTTTTCATTAATTCAAGGTGAGATAAACAAATAATAAAATTGGGCCGTAGATCAATATCAAAGTAGACCCACTTTTTTTTATATTTATGGGATATCATATCCAAATTAGTGGGGAACAATGATGAGAGGTTAACATTTAGAAATAAAATTATGAGAAAATTTTCTATTGAAATATAATTTAGAGAAAATTTTCTATAGAAGTAAAATTTTCAGAAAATTTGCTATAGAAATAAAATTTTCTGTACAAGTAAAATTTTCAGAAAATTTTCTATAGTAATAAAATTTTCTATAGAAATAAAATTTTGACAAAATTTTCGATATTGTAAATAAAATTTTGACAAAATTTTCTATATAGTAAAAAAATTTGCAAAATTTTCTATAGAAATAAAATTTTGACAAAATTTTCTATAAAAAATGTTGACAAAATTATCTATAGAAATTAAATGTTGACTAAATATTTTATAGAAACAAAAGCTTGACAAAATCTTCTATAGAAATAAAAAGTTGACAACATTTTTTTATAGACAAAAATTTGACAAAATTCTCTATAGAAATGAAATTTTGACAAAATTTTCTATAGAAATAACATTTTGACAAAATTTTCTATGGAAATAAAATGTTGACAAAATTTTCTATAGAAAAAACCCAATCAACCCAATCTGCAAGATGTAGATATTTTAGCCCAGGAGAACAATCACAAAAGGAGATATATGTTAGAAATGCTACATATTATAAATGTACCGACGGAAAAAACAATAAATTATAAGACTGACACGGACCACTGTGCGCATATATATAGAAACATAGTTAAAAAATACAGCAAAAGGTAATAGTAATTAGTGTAAACTCAAACGCAGTGGCGAGCAAGTCACTCTGTCTTATTAAAAATATTAAAAATGTAAATGTCCAAGTAAAAATTTTTGTAACATAATTTTTAAAGATTTGTCCTTCTGTTTGGTTAATTTGTGTTTATTTTCTTTTGTTAAAGTTAATTTCCCTGAGGACGGACAACGATGGTGTTCGAAATATTGGAAAAAATTAAAAATAAAACACTAAGACTTTATTTTGTTTTATTACAACATGACCTCAAGCCTTACAAACTCTACAAATAATTATACTAAAAGGTCAAACATACAACAACTACAAGAAAAAAAATTTACAAATTTTCTATAGAAATAATATTTTGAATAAATTTTCCACAGAAATAAAATTTTGACAAAATTTTCTATAGAAATAAAATTTTGACAAAATTTTCTATAAAACTAAAATTTTGACAAAATTTTCTATAGAAATAAAATGTTGACAAAATTTTCTATAAAAAAGAATTTAACATTTAGAAATAAAATTATGAGAAAATTCTATAAAAATAAAATATTGACAAAATCTTCTATAGAAATAAAATTTTGACAAAATTTTCTATAGAAATAAAATTTTGACTAAATTTTTTATAGAAAAAAAAAATTTACAAAATTATCTATAGAAATTACATGTTGATTAATTTTTTTATAAAAATAAAAAATTTGACAAAATTTTCTATAAAACTAAAATTTTGGCAAAATTTCCTATAGCAATTAAATGTTGACAAAATTTTCTATAGAAATAAAATTTTGACAAAAGTTTCTACAGAAATAAAATTTTGACAAAATTTTCTATAGCAATTAAATGTTGACAAAATTTTCTATAGAAATAAAATTTTGACAAAAGTTTCTATAGAAATAAAATTTTCACAAAATTTTTTATAAAAAAAAATGTTGACTAAATTTTTTATAGAA
Source organism: Haematobia irritans (assembly GCF_050003625.1). NCBI lineage: Eukaryota > Metazoa > Arthropoda > Insecta > Diptera > Muscidae > Haematobia > Haematobia irritans. The sequence goes on from NC_134401.1 coordinate 116,429,288, forward strand.
ATAAAAGCTTGACAAAATCTTCTATAGAAATAAAATTTTGACAAAATTTTCTATAGAAATTAAATTGTGACAAAATTTTCTACAGAAATAAAATTTTGACAACATTTTCTATCAAAATAAAATTTTGACAACATTTTCTATCAAAATAAAATTTTGACAACATTTTCTGTAGAAATAAAATTTTGACAACATTTTCTATAGAAAAAAATTGACAAAATTTTCTATAGAAATAAAATTTTGACAAAATTTTCCACAGAAATAAAATTTTGACAAAATTTTCTATAGAAATAAAATTTTGACAAAATTTTCTATAAAATAAAATTTTGACAAACTTTTCTGTAGAAATAAAATTTTGACAAAATTTTCTATAGAAATTAAATTGTGACAAAATTGTCTATAGAAATAAAATTTTGGCAAAAGTTTCTATTTTTCTATAGAAATAAAATTTTGACAAAATTTTCCACAGAAATAAAATTTTGGCAAAATTTTCTATAGATATAAAATTTTGACAAAATTTTCTATAGAAATAAAATTTTGACAAAATTTTCTATAGAAATAAAATTTGGACAAAATTTTCTATAAAAATAAAATTTTGACAAAATTTTCTATAGAAATTAAATTTCGACAAAATTTTCTATAGAAATAAAATTTTGAGAAAATTTTCTATAGAAATAAAATTTTGACAAAATTTTCTATAGAAATAAAATTTTGACAAAATATTCTATAGAAATAAAATTTTGCCAAAATTTTCTATACAAATAAAATTTTGACAAAATTTTCTGCAGTAGTAAAAATTTTGATAACAATTTCTATAGAAATAAAATGTGACAAAATTTTCTATAGAAATTAAATGTTGACTAAATTTTTTATAGAAGTAAAATTTTGACAACATTTTCTATAGAAAAACAAATTGACAAAATTTTCTATAGAAATAAAATTTTGACAAAATTTTTTATAGAAATAAAATTTTGACAAAATTTTCTATAGAAATAAAATGTGGACCAAAATAGCTATAGAAATAAAATTTTGACATAATTTTCTATAGAAAGAATTTGAGAAAATTTTTGATAGAAATAAAATTTTGACATTTTCTATAGAAAAAAAATTGACAAAATTTTCTATATAAATAAAATTTTGACAAAATTTTTTATAGAAATAAAATTGACTAAATTTTTTATAGAAATCAAATTTTGACATAATGTTTGATAGAAATAAAATGTTGACAAAATTTTCTATAGAAAAAAAAATTGACAAAATTTTCTATAGAAATTAAATGTTGATTAAATTTTTTATAGAAATAAAATTTTGTTGTTGTTTTTTATTGCAGCTTAAAACCATACATTGACTAAACTACAAGTGTAGCTTAACCAACAGAGGAAAAGAATGTTTGTCACATTTATTTGGACAAAGCCTTATAGACTGCAAGATGGTTGGATGGACGCACGTTTCGGAATTACCACATTCCTCATCAGTATCCTCTACTTGCAGCAAAACTATCAACCAATTATCAGAATAAATTCAGGCAGTTCACTAAACCAAAAGTGAACTACACTTGAACCTTCCGAAAAAAGTTTTACACGATAGCCGGCTTATGCCGGAATAAATTCGTACAAACATATCTCTTTTGCTTTGCAACCGTGAAATCATCGATTTGAGTGCAGTAGGCTGGGTTTATTTTGAGCGTGCTTCCTCTTGTTTTTTTTTCGTTCGTTTTGTTTTGTTATTGTTGGTTTGTTTTTTTCGTTTCCTCCTGACAAAATTTTCTATAGAAATAAAATTTTGACAATATTTAAAATTTTATATAGAAATAATACATTTTATATAGAATAAAATTGTTATATAGAAATAAATTTTTGAAAAAAAAATCTGTCAATATTCGACATATGTGTATAGGTATATGGTCTTAAAATAAAGTTAAAAAATATAAAATCGATTGTTCGAAATATTTCAAATAAATGGTTATATTGATTGCCCGCCTTTGCTTCGTGAAATTGGCTTCAATGTTCCTGCTAGGAGTTTAAGATTTTTCCAATACTTTCATGTACCTATGCATAGGAATAATTATGCTTGCAATGAGCCTATTACAAGAGCTTTGAGAGAATTTAATTCAATAAATTTAAATTGTAATATTGATCTATTCGTTCCTTTAAAAGATTTTGATCAAATTCTAGATGTATTTTATTTTAGAAATTTGTACATTTTTAAGTAAAACATTTTGGAAGTATATATATACATTAGAAATTAGCGAGTCTGTAAGGATTATATTGTGAATTATCCAAAGACTGAATAAATAAATAAATAAATAAATAAATAAAATTGTTATAGTGGTGGGCATTAAAATGGTTCGATTCAGTTCATCAACTAGTCTAACATTCTAGGAAGCATAAAATGATTTCCGTAATTGGTAGTTGCTTTCCGTTTACAGTCATACCGTACATTTATCGAATGAATAGTGCAATGGAAACTAATTTGAGTAAAAACTTGTTCAGCTTTAAAAAATTTGGTTTAGATGGAGTCGGATTTTTAATTTTTTTTAATTTTTAATTTTTTTTAATTGCGACAGGAATCCTACGAACAACAAATACATGGACAGACGGACGGACACCAAGGGCTAGATCGACTCAGGAGTTGATTCTTAGTATATTTTATGGGGTCTTAGACCGATTTTGCTGGTAGGCATATTTTTTGGCAGATCACAATTATTATAGCCTGATCACTATGGGGTTTAGAGTATAAAAATTGGTGGCTATCAGTCCTTAGGTACAGTTACACAATTACTTGGTTCAAATTGATCCATATTAGATATATCCCTATATAGGCCTTAAAAGTGTAACATAATTTTTGAGCGACTACTTTTATTCATCGATCCTATTTCTTCTCTCCTTGAAATAACTGGGATACATTTTTCCACTGTGTAATCTTAAAAATTAGAAAGGGACAATTCTGCATTCTTACAAATTTACGAGTGAAGCAATATTTAAAAACTCGATAGGATAGAAATATAAGATTTTTTTATTGACTAAAATAATTATACGAAGGTTTAGAAGTTATCTACTCTGTATTTTTGTTCCTCATACGATGACAGTATGTTTTTTTTTTTAATGGTCATAGCTACGATCTGGAAATGCAATACGAGTAACTCCCTCTACCTTTTGAACTCACCATCGTATAGCTTGCATTTGATTAACACGCGATTATGCATTTGTGTGTGTTTTTGTGTAGGAGTACTGTACAGGTGGCACTGAATGTGCTTACCTTCTCTGACACTATCACAATAAAAACTATGTGAACAAGGAGAGTGGGGGTTTGTGTGAGAATCAAATACTCGCATTGTTTCTTTGTAGGCATTTCACGTTTTATGGTGTCAATAAGGAGACCGAATACACATAGTGAGCTGACTCTCACACAGAACACAGAGCCTCACCGCAAACTATTGTGGTTTAGCCAGAGGGGATATTCATTTGATTCAATGAATGTTTGCATGTATGTATGTATACATGTTTGTTTACCTTAAGCAAATACGTTTATTTTCATACATAATTCATAGCCATAGAAGAGGTGATGAGAACACGATAGAAGGAAAAAAATTATCAACCACTAAGTAAACACTATGGCATTAAAAGCAATGACATAAACAAAGTTTATAAATCTTTTTTGTTTTTATTAGTGATTTGTGTTCCAGAAGAATGAGAACATACCATATGTAAGTATGTAATAAAACGGTATATTAAAAAGCACCAAGAGTGATGGGGGTAAAGTAATTTATATTACATTGGTCCTCGGAGAGAGAGAGTGAGAGGGATATGTTTGCTTGTGGGCGTTATATTGCCATGTTAATTTATAAATACGAGGTAGAGTGAGTATATGCGACTCCAAAGAAACGAAAAGATTTTCTTTGAGATATATTTATATAAGCGGCCGCTGTATTTTAATGTCTCATATGAATATACTTATCTTTTTTTTAAATGAACTAAATAAATATATATACATAGAGGAGATTCTAAGAAGACTTTTTTTAATGAGCACTTCATGAAAATTTACTTTATTCTTTGATACTGCACAAACCCTCACTACCAAGTTTAGTTCAATATTGATAGGCATTTATCAGTTAAAATAACAAGCAATAGTTTTTTATACCCACCACCATAGAATGGTGACGGGGGTATAATAAGTTTGTCATTCAGTTTGTAACACGTCGAAATATCGATTTCCGACTATATAAAGTATATATATTCTTGATCAGGGAGAAATTCTAAGACGATATAACGATGTCCGTCTGTCTGTCTGTTGTAATCACGCTACAGTCTTCAATAATAACGATTGCTTCGTGCTGAAATTTTGCACAAACTCGTCTTTTGTCTGCAGGCAGGCCAAGTTCGAAAATGGGCTATATCGGTCCAGGTTTTGATGTAGTCCCCATATAAACCAACCTCCCGATTTGGGGTCTTGGGCTTATAGAAATTGTAGTTTTTATCCAATTTGCCTGAAATTGGAAATCTACAGGTATTTTATGACCATAAAGAGGTGTGCAAAAAATAGTGAGTATCGGTCCATGTTTTGACCGATCTACCGATTTTACTTCTTGGGCTTATAGAAACCGCACTTTTTATTCAATTTACCTGAAATTGGAAATCTAGAGGTATTGTAGGACCACAAATACGTGTGCCAAAAATTGTGAGTATCGGTCCATATTTTGGTATAGGCCCCATATAGACCGATCTCCCGATTTTACTTCTTGGGCTTATAGAAACCGTAGTTTTTACTCAATTTACCTGAAATTGGAAATCTAGAGGTATTGTAGGACCACAAATACGTGTGCCAAAATTTGTGAGTATCAGTCCATATTTTGGTATAGCCCCCATATAGACCGATCTCCCGATTTTACTTCTTGGGCTTATAGAAACGCAGTTTTTATTCAATTTACCTGAAATTGGAAATCTAGAGGTATTGTAGGACCACAAATACGTGTGCCAAAAATTGTGAGTATCGGTCGATATTTTGGTATAGCCCCCATATAGACCGATCTCCCGATTTTATTTCTTGGGCTTATAGAAACCGCAGTTTTTATTAACCGTGGTGCAATGGTTAGCATGCCCGCCTTGCATACACAAGGTCGTGGGTTCGATTCCTGTTACGACCGAACACCAAAATGTTTTTCAGCGGTGGATTATCCCACCTCAGTAATGCTGGTGACATTTCTAAGGGTTTCAAAGCTTCTCTAAGTGGTTTCACTGCAATGTGGAACGCCGTTCGGACTCGGCTATAAAAAGGAGGTCCCTTGTCATTGAGCTTAACATGGAATCGGGCAGCACTCAGTGATAAGAAAGAAGTTCACCAATGTGGTATCACAATGGACTGAATATTCTAAGTGAGCCTGATACATCTGGCTGCCACCTAACCTAACCTAACCTTTTATTCAATTTACCTGCAATTGGAAATCTAGAGGTATTGTAGGACCACAAATACGTGTGCCAAAAATTGTGAGTATCGGTCCATGTTTGGGTATGGTCCCCATATAAAACGACCTCCCGATTTGGGGTCTTGGCTTATAGAAACCGTAGTTTTTATCCAAATTGTCTGAAATTGGAAATATAGAGGTATTTTAGGACCATAAAGAGGTGTGCTGAAAATGGTGAGTATCGGTCCATATTTTGGTATAGCTCCCATATAGACCGATTACCCGATTTTACTTTTTGGGCTTCTAGAATCCGAAGTTTTTATCCTATTTGCCTGAAATTGGAAATATAGAGGTATTTTCGGGTCATAAAGAGGTGTGCCGAAAACGGTGAGTATCGGTCCATATTTTAGTATAGCCCCATAAGAACGATCTCCCAATTTAACTCCTTGGGTTTCTAGAAACCGTAGTTTTTATCCGATTTGCCTGAAATTGTAAATATTCTGGTATTTTAGGCTCACAAAAACGTGTATCGGATTAAGTTTTTATCGGTCCATTTGGTAATGCCTCCATATAGACCGATTTCTTGAGAGTATAGAAGGCGCACTGATCACGAAAACTGCTTGAAACTCAATGTAAAATTTCCAGATTTTACTTCTACAGATTTAAGATTTCAGATCAAGACGTTATTTTATAATTTTCTTGCACACTTACAAGAGATGTTAATGATTCCTCTAAAACTCAAAAAAAAAAAACACAAGTATATACGGCCGTAAGTTCGGCCAAGTCGAAGCTTATGTACCCTCCATCATGGATTGCGTAGAAATTTCTTCTAAACACTGCCATCCAGAATCGAATTACTTAAGTTGCGGTAACGCTTGCCGATGGCAAGGTATCTTAAAACCTCCTAACACCATCTTCTAAATTGTATGTAAGTCCATACGTGGTATATATTAAATCAAAAAAGATCGATCCAATACGTATATAATTCAGTTTGACAAAGTAGACATACAATTTTGACAAACTTTTCTACAGAAATAAAATTTTCTATAGAAATAAACTTTTGACAAAATTTTCTATAGAAATAAAATCTTGGTAGATTATTTTGGCTGGAGTGGCAACCATGATTATGAACCGAATAAAATTTGAACAAAATTTTCGATATAAATAAAATTTTGACAAAATTTTCTATAGAAATAAAATTTTGACAAAATTTTCTATAGAAATAACATTTTGACAATGATGAAAATTTTATTATGAACCGAATAAAATTTTAACAAAATTTTCTCTAGAAATACAATTTTGACAAAATTTTCTATAGAAATAAAATTTTGGTAGATTATTTTTGGCTCTAGTGGCAACCATGATTATGAACCGATATGGACCACTTTTTGTGTGATTGGACCAATTTTGGTATGGTTGTTAACGACCATATACTAACACCACGTTCCTAATTTGAACCGGATCGGATGAATTTTGCTCCTCCAAGAGGCTCCGGAGGTCAAATCTGGAGAACGTATATATATATAATTATGGACCGATATATATATATATATATATAATTATGGACCGATATGGACCAATTCTGGCACGGTTGTTAAAGATCATATACTAACGCCATGTTCCAAATTACAACCGGATTGGATGAAATTTGCTTCTCTTGGAGACTTCGCAAGCCAAATCTGGGAATCGGTTTATATGGGGGCTACATATAACTATGAACCGATGTGGACCAATTTTTGCATGGTTGTTAGCGACCATATACCAATATCATGTACCAAATTTCAGGCGGATCGGATGAAATTTGCTTCTCTTGGAGACTTCGCAAGCCAAATCTGGGAATCGGTTTATATGGGGGCTATATATAATTATGGACCGATGTGGACCAATTTTTGCATGGTTGTTAGAGACCATATACCAACATCATGTACCAAATTTCAGCCGGATCGGATGAAATTTGCTTCTCTTGGAGACTTCGCAAGCCAAATCTGGGGATCGGTTTATATGGGGGCTATATATAATTATGAACCGATGTGGACCAATTTTTGCACGGTTGTTAGAGACCATATACCAACATCATGTACCAAATTTCAGCCGGATCGGATGAAATTTGCTTCTCTTTGAGGCTCCGCAAGCCAAAATCTGGGGATCGGTTTATATGGGCGCTGTATATAATTATGGACCAATGTGGACCAATTTTTGCATGATTGTTAGAGACCAAATACCAACACCATGTACCAAATTTCAACCGGATCGGATGAAATATGCTTCTCTTACAGGCTCCACTAGCCAAATCTGAGGGTCTCTTTATATGGGGGCTATACGTAAAAGTGGACCGATATGGCCCATTTTCAATACCATCCGACCTACATCGATAACAACTACTTGTGCCAATTTTCAAGTCGATAGCTTGTTTCGTTCGGAAGTTAGCGTGATTTCAACAGACGGACGGACGGACGGATGGACGGACATGCTTAGATCGACTCAGAATTTCACCACGACCCAGAATATATATATATATATATATATATATATATATATATATATATATATATATATATATATATATATATATATATATATATATATATATATATATATATATATATATATATATATATATATATATATATATATATATATATATATATATATATATATATATATATATATATATATATATATATATATATATATATATATATATATATATATATATATATATATATATATATATATATATATATATATATATATATATATATATATATACACTTTATGGGGTCTGAGAGCAATATTTCGATGTGTTACAAACGGAATGACAAAGTTAATATACCCCCATCCTATGATGGAGGGTATAAAAAAAATAATGGTTCTTATAAATCCAGAATCTGATATAGTCCTCATAGGTGAAATCTTTAAATGTATCTTCGGGAAGTGTCCTCAAGTCCTCAAGCCCTCCGGAAATTTCAAAGGAAACCCTAATATTTGGTTCATGGTGGTGGGTATTTAAGATTCGGCCCGGCCGAACTTAGTGCTGTATATACTTGTTTTTTACTAACACTGTGTTCCACCCTAGTGCAGTAGCCGACTTAAATTTTGAGTCTATAGATTTTGTAGAAGTCTATCAAATTCTGTCCAGATCGAGTGATAGTTAAATGTATGTATTTGGGACAAACCTTTATATATAGCCCCCAACACATTTGACGGATTTGATATGGTATCGAAAATTTAGATCTACATAGTGGTGCAGGGTATAATATAGTCGGCCCCGCCCGACTTTAGACTTTCCTTACTTGTTTCCGATTGCCTTTTTACACGAGTATAATGCTACTTTTGCTTGCATCGCCCTTTTTTTATACCCTCCATCATAGGATGGGGGTATATTAACTTTGTCATTCCGTTTGTAACACATCGAAATATTGCTCTAAGACCCCATAAAGTATATATATTCTGGGTCGTGGTGAAATTCTGAGTCGATCTAAGCATGTCCGTCCGTCCTTCCGTCCGTCTGTTGAAATCACGCTAACTTCCGAACGAAACAAACTATCGACTTGAAACTTGGCACAAGTAGTTGTTATCGATGTAGGTCGGATGGTATTGAAAATGGGCCATATCGGTCCACTTTTACGTATAGCCCCCATATAAAGGGACCCTCAGATTTGACTTGTGGAGCCTCTAACAGAAGCATATTTCATCCGATCCGGCTGAAATTTGGTATATGGTGTTGGTATAAGGTCTCTAACAACCATGCAAAAATTGGTCCACATTGGTCCATAATTATATATAGCCCCCATATAAACCGATCCCCAGATTTGGCTTGCGGAGCCTAGAAGAGAAGCAAATTTCATCCGATCCGGCTGAAATTTGGTACAAGGTGTTGGTATATGGTCTCTAACAACCATGCAAAAATTGGTTCACATCGGTCCATAATTATATATAGCCCCCATATAAACCGATCCCCAGATTTGGCTTGCGGAGCCTCAAAGAAAAGAAAATTTCATCCGATCCGGCTGAAATTTGGTACATGATGTTGGTATATGGTCTCTAACAACCATGCAAAAATTGGTCCATATCGGTCCTTAATTATATATAGCCCCTATATAAACCGATCCCCAGATTTGGCTTGTGGAGCCTAAAAGAGAAGCAAATTTCATCCGATCCCGCTGAAATTTGCTACATGGTGTTGGTATATGGTCTCTAACAACCATGGAAAAATTGGTCCATATCGGTCCATAATTATATATAGCCCCCATATAAACCGATCCCCAGATTTGGGTTGCGGAGCCTCAAAGAGAAGCAAATTTCAGCCAATCCGCCTGATATTTGGTACATGATATTGGTATATGGTCTCTAACAACCATGCAAAAATTGGTCCACATCGGTTCATAATTATATATAGCCCCCATATAAACCGATCCCCAGATTTGGGTTGCGAAGTCTCCAAGAGAAGCAAATTTCATCCAATCCGGTTGTAATTTGGAACATGGTGTTAGTATATGATCTTTAACAACCGTGCCAGAATTGGTCCATATCGGTCCATAATTATATATAGCCCCAATATAAAACATTCTCCAGATTTGACCTCCGGAGCCTCTTGGAGGAGCAAAATTCATCCGATCCGGTTCAAATTAGGAACGTGGTGTTAGCATATGGTCGCTAACAACCATACCAAAATTGGTCCAATCACACAAAAATTGGTCCATATCGGTCCATAATCATGGTTGCCACTAGAGCCAAAAATAATCTACCAAAATTTTATTTCTATAGAAAATTTTGTCAAAATTTTATTTCTATAGAAAATTTTGTCAAATTTTATTTCTAGAGAAAATTTTGTTAAAATTTTATTCGGTTCATAATAAAATTTTCATCATTGTCAAAATTTTATTTCTATAGAAAATTTTGTCAACATTTTATTTCTATAGAAAATTTTGTTCAAATTTTATTCGGTTCATAATCATGGTTGCCACACGAGCCAAAAATAATCTACCAAGATTTTAGTTCTATAGAAAATTTTGTCAAAAGTTTATTTCTATAGAAAATTTTGTTAAAATTTTATTTCTGTAGAAATTTTTGTCAAAATTATCTTTCTATAGAAAATTTTGTCAAAATTTTTATTTCTTCAGAAAATTTTGTGAAAATTTTATTTCTAAATAAAATTTTGTCAAAATGTTATGTCTACTTTGTCAAACTGAATTATATACGTATTGGATCGATCTTTTTTGATTTAATATATACCACGTATGGACTTACATACAATTTAGAAGATGGTGTTAGGAGGTTTTAAGATACCTTGTCATCGGCAAGCGTTACCGCAACTTAAGTAATTCGATTGTGGATGGCAGTGCTTAGATGAAGTTTCTACGCAATCCATGATGGAGGGTACATAAGCTTCGGCCTGGCCGAACTTACGGCCGTATGTACTTGTTCAATATTAAGCTTAAAGTTCAGCTTCCTGTCCAGAATAACGCCAAGAGTTTTTTCACACTCACCAAAGGCAATTTCAATATCCCTAAAGAAATGGGCCTAACCTAACCGTTTTGCGATCTTTGCAGTACATGACTAGTTCTATCTTTGCAGGATTTACCCCAAGAACATTCTCTTTCGCCCATTTCTCAGTCATCCCTGATTGTGGATGGAAAATTTCCCCTGACTGCTAGAGCTATATCGTCTGCGTATGCCAACACTTTTATCTTTTCTTTTTCTGGGTAACCACAAAGGTTGTTTATAGCAACATTACAAAGAAGGGGTGATAGAACTCCTGCTTGGGGAGTACCTCTGTTCACATACCTTTGTATGTTTGCTTGGCCTAGTGTGGCTGAAATACGTTTCTTCATTGAAAGTTCGTCTAACAGCTTAAGTATACCTGGATCAACATTCAGAGTTGTCAGTCCATTTAATATCGAGCTCGGATGGACATTATTGAAAGCCGCTTCGATGCCTAGAAGCACCACGATTGTGTATTCATTGAACGATTATGAGCATTAAATAAAGCTGACTAGTTCATGCAATGCGGTCTCAGTAGACCTGCTTTTCCAGTATGCATGCTGTTGTTTCGAGAACAAACTTGAATCGATGCTAGTTCTAAGATAAATATCTATCATCCTCTCCAGAGTCTTAAGTAGGAATGAGGATAAGCTGATTTGTCGGAAATCCTTCGTCCTCGAATGAGAGGCTTTTCCCGCTTTAGGTATGAAAACGACATTTGTTTCCCTCCACTTTCCTGGGATATATGATAAGTTGATATATCATTTATATATAGCCGACAACCAGGGGATAATTTTGTCAGTCACTGCTTGTAACTCCGCCGGAGTAATTCCATCAGGTCCGGGGGATTTGAATGATCCAAAGCTATTTAACGCCCATTTTATTCTAGATTCTGATACAATATCCTCGACAGGAAACGACCGCTGAGCCACTGTGGCACCGCCAGAACCATTCAACCGTCTGATTTCCAGGAAAATGTGTGTCCAATAGTACCACCAGCGTCTCCTCAGTGGACGTTGTCCAATTGCCCTCCGATGTTTTAATGAAACCTGGAGCGGAGTTGGTGGATGCTAGAACCTTCCGTAGTCTGGAAGCCCTATACCTATTCCAGTCAGCTTTCCTAACATTTGGCGGAAATATGGTCTTGGTGGTATGAACATCAAATTTGAAACTGATGTAGCAATGATCTGAGAAGCTGTGTTCACTTAAAACCTGCCACTCAGATATCGTTTCATTCAGATATTCTTGCGAGGCCAAGGTGATGTCCAAAACCTCTTGCCTGTTTTTAGTGACAAAGGTTGGGGCATCTCCCTTGTTGCAAACTACCAGATTAGTACGCAAAATAAACTCTATTAGCGATTCTCCCCCTGCATTAGTATCACTACTTCCCCATATACTATGATGCGCATTCGCATCGCATCCTATAACGAGTTTCGTCTTTGTTTTCAGTGACTCCTCAACTAAGGTCTTAACGGCACATGGAGGCGTCTCCCTGTCATGTCCCATGTAGACCGAAGATACTAAAAATTTGCATTTGGATATTTCTAAATTGGCAACGACAGTGTCTGCATTGCACATTGAAGGAAGCATAAATAAGTTAATCTCGTTTTTAGCAATTATACAGGCTCGATTTGCATCATTACCAGTATACTGCAATATTTTGAACCCCGGAGTATTTAATTCACATATTTTGTTTCTATAAACATACGATTGTGTATTCATTGAACGATAGTGAGCATTCAATAAAGCTGACTAGTTCATGCAATGCGGTCTCAGTAGATCTACCCTTCGAGTATGCATGCAGTTCATATTTAGTTGGCAGTAGTGCATTTTTCATTCCTATTAATATTATTAATAGTTTTTTTTTTTATTTATATAATATTTTAAATTAAAAAATTGACAACCATAACAATTTAATATAAAATGTCCTAGAAACACCTTAAATCTATTATTTATTATAATTTGTTTTTTTTTTGTATTATTATCGTTGCAAACAAGCATGACCAAGGGAAAATTAAAATCATACAGCTATCACAAATAATCCTATGTCGTAAAATTTTGTTACATTTTGACAATGCTCTTTTTATATTCACATTGAAATTGTCCATTCAAGGTTGTTAACAAATTGAGACATGAAAAAATAATATGTATATGCTATACAAATTACAATGTTTTTCATTTATTTCATAGAAAAAATGTAAGAATGTCTCTCTAATCGGCTGGTCGACGCTCGTATACCCTGTACCAAGCAATTGGTACAATCAAAAGAAAAAATCTGTGAAACAATTTAACTAAATCTATTAAATCATAAATGATTCATGTGATAATTTTTGATGATTGAAGCAATTTCAAATACAAATTAATTGGTTTAATGAATATGGGTTCCATGAAAATTTTCCCCAAAACCCAACAATTATACGGAAAACAACAACACCAACCTAGGTAATGACCAGAGAGGCATAGCTTTGGCAGAGTAGATGACTCCACATTTTGCACGGTGAACGAAGAGGCCCCCACGAGAATTATGGGTGCCAGATTTATCTTTAGCGCCGAGAGTGATAGAGCGATAAGGAGAGCCGTTCGCCGCAAACGTGGTCTTCGAGCCTATGATACACCACAGTTTACCACGGCCGAAGTTGCTAATGTCATCAACAGCGCGAAACCATCCAAGGCGCTGGGCCCCGACGGAATTTCAATGCTAATGCTGAAGCATCTGGGAATACTGGGAGTTTAGTACCTGACCAGACTCCTCAATTTGTCCTTAGAATCACTCATTATACCTGATATCTGGAAGATGGATAGGGTGATTCCACTACTGAAGCCAGGCAAAGACTCGAGTAAAGGTGAATCGTACAGACCGATATCCCTTCTCTCGCCAGTAGCTAGGACACTCGAGGCACTCCCCAGTCTTGTGGAGAATTTTCCAGCTGCCCACCATCAACATGGATTCCGTATGGTATATAATACGACGACAGCCTTCCATGCCATTTCAGCACACATTAATATGGGATTCAGTCAGCCCAAGCCGTGTCACATGTCGGTCCTCGTGGCGCTTGACCTATTGAAGGCATTCGATACGGTCACTCATGCCACACTATTCGAGGACATCGAGAATACGTCCCTACCGGCAGGAACCAAGCGTTGGGTTCTGAATTATCTGTGCGGATGCCAGTCGTACGTGGAATTCAGGGACAAGAACTCAAAACCCCGTAGAGTTAGGTTAGGTTAGGTTATGTGGCAGCCCGATGTATCAGACTCACTTAGACTATTCAGTCCATTGTGATACCACAGTGGTGAACTTCTCTCTTATCACTGAGTGCTGCCCGATTCCATGTTAAGCTCAATGACAAGGGACCTCCTTTTTATAGCCGAGTCCGAACGGCGTTCCACATTCCATTGAAACCACTTAGAGAAGCTTTGAAACCCTCAGAAATGTCACCAGCATTACTGAGGTGGGATAATCCACCGCCGAAAAACTTTTTGGTGTTCGGTCGTAGCAGGAATCGAACCCACGACCTTGTGTATGCAAGGCGGGCATGCTAACCATTGCACCACGGTGGTTTCCCCCGTAGAGTTAAACAGGAAGTTCCCCAGGGTGGGGTGATATTTCCGGCACTTTTTAATCTCTACCTGTCCTCGATTTCACCCCCTCCTGACGGCATCGATATTGCGGACGACTGTACAATCATGGCATCCGGGTCCATTGTTGATGACATATCCGATCGATTGAACGTCTACCTCGCTGATCTTACTAGTTATTTCACTGCAAGAAATTTGAGGACATCTCCCACCAAATCCTCAGCCACACTATTCACTACATGGACGGCGGAAGTACACAGGCAGTTGAATGTCAGAGTCGACGGCGAAATAATTCCGACCACAAATTACACCAAGATTCTCGGAGTCACATTCAACAGTCGTCCGCCCATGCCACTGCAATTTGTGATAAGCTCCGTGATAGAAACAAGGTCCTCAAGTCGCTTGCCGGCGGCACTTGGGGTGCGGACAAAGAAACCTTGTTGACTACATATGAAGCAATTGGCCGGTCAGTGGTAAACTATGCAGCGCCAGTGTGGACACCTCAAACGAGCGACACGCAGTGGAATAACATACAGACCTGTCAGAACGCTGTCCTTAGAACTGCAACAGGATGTCTCCGCAGTACACCTCTGGATCACCTTTATGCGGAGACCCAGATCATCCCAATGCGTCAACACAATTACATGTTGTCAAAGCAGTACCTCTTGGGTTGCTATCGTAGTTGTCACCCAAATCACCATCTTGTGGATAGACAACCTCCACCCAGGAATGTAAGCGTTGATCTTCACCTTCTAGAGCGCGAGATCCAGCGTTATAAAAGAGAGCCTCTAGATCAGGCAGCATACCAGACAGGTCTGAACAGGATTCATGAGGATACTGTAGCTGAAGCGGTGAGAAGCTACAAGGTTAATCCTGTTCCCGGAGTGCCTTACTTATCAGTTATTGATAGCAGCGAAGCTGACGTGTGCCCCCCCATCTGTAATCATGGGCCACATGACACTCGTCACCTTTTCGCTTGCCCAGCTAAGTCTACCCGTCTCACCACCAGATCACTCTGGATACAACCCATCCATGTCGCAGAGTTCCTTGATCTGGCTCCTAATTGAACCATATAAGCATAGAACAAAACGGATGAAACTACATTAAAACTGTTACAACAACAACCAATATTTAATTCCATAGAATACTGATGGGGGTATAAGTTTGCCTTTCCGTTTGTAACATATCGAAATATCGATTTCCGACTATATAAAGTAAAGGGTGATACGGTCAAAATTTGGTCAAGGGAAAACGCGTGTAAATCGGTGAAATCGTTTACTTAAAAATCAAATTAAATTTACTTTTCAAGTTCAATTAGTATAAAATTCAGGAAAAATATTCAGTTAGGCTTTCGCTTTTCCAAATCCGAATTGCCGGGCTTCACGCTTGACACCTGCCATCAGATTTTGTACAGCCACCTTGTCCACCTTCTTCGCCGCAGAAAGCCTGTTTGCCTTGAACTGCTGCTCGTCCTTAGCAGTTTTTTTGGTCTTCTTTAGGTTCCGCTTGACAATAGCCCAGTATTTCAGGAAAGGCAGCAGACGTTTATTCAAACATTCTTTCACGTAAATTTCTTGGTTGACAGTCCCGGAAGCTATGAAAATGCTGATTTTAAAGCCACAGGTACAGATGGCTTGCCAAACCAGATATTTCTTTGCGAACTTTGACAGTTTTATGTGCTTGAAAATATCTGCGACCTTTCCCCTTCCTTTTGCCGTATAAAACTCCTGTCCCGGAAGCTGCTTGTAGTCGGCTTTGACGTAGGTTTCGTCGTCCATTACCACGCAGTCAAACTTCGTCAGCATCGTCGTGTACAGCCTCCGGGATCGCGCTTTGGCCGTCGTATTTTGTTTATCATCGCGATTTGGAGTCACTACCTTCTTGTAAGTCGATAGTCCGGCTCGTCTTTTTGGCTCGATGCACGGTTGTAGACGATACACCCAGCTTATTTGCGGCATCTCGGAGAGGGAGGTTAGGGTTTCGCTTGAAACTATCGGCAACACTCTTTGTTGTCTCAGCGGCTTCCGGTTTTCGATTTCCCCCCGATCCAGACTTCCTGGCTGTCGACAAACGTTCCCCAAACACTTTAATTACATTTGTAACGGTTGATTTGGCAACTTTTAGCGATTTTGCCAGCTTTGCGTGCGAGTAGCTCGGATTTTCGCGATGCGCGAGCAAAATTTTGATACGCTGCTCTTCTTGCTTGGACGGCATTTTGACAACTGAGGAGTGAATTCCAAAATCAAAATAGGAGCAACATTCTACACACACACACCTTCAAACTGAGGGGTGTTCAGGTTTTTTAAATGCAAAATTGAAAGAAATACGTCAAATTTATATTGACCAAATTTTGACCGTATCACCCTTTATATAAATTCTTGATCGGGGAGAAATTCTAAGACGATATAACCATGTCCGTCTGGCCGTCTGTCTGTTGTAATCACGAAACAGCCTTCAATAATGGCGCTATCGTCCTATAATTTGGCACAGATTCGACTATTGACTGCACGCAGGTTAAGTTCGAAGATGAGCTATATTGGTCCAGGTTTGGACATAGCTCCCATATAAACCGATCCCCCGATATGGGGTCGTGGGCTTCTGGAAACCGTATTTTCTATTCGATTTGCCTGAAATTTGAAATCTAGAGGTATTTTAGAGCCACAAATACGTGTGCCACAAATGGTGTGTAGCGGTCCATTTTTTGGTATAGCCCCCATATGGACCGATCTCCCGATTTTACTTCTTGGGCTTCTAGAAACCGTATTTTCTAGTCGATTTGCCTGAAATTTTAAATCTAGAGGTATTTTAGAACCACAAATAGGGGTTATTAGACCATATATTTTGGTATAGCCCCCATATGGACCGATCTCCCGATTTTACTGCTTGGGCTTCTAGAAACCGTATTTTCTATCCGATTTGCCTGAAATTTTAAATCCAGAGATATTTTAGAACCACAAATAGGGGTGTAATAGCCCCCATTTAGACCGATCTCCTGATTTTACTTCTTGGTCTTCCAGAAACCGTATTTTCTATTCAATTTGCCTGAAATTTGAAATCTAGAGGTATTTTATGACCACAAACCCGAAATTTTCCTTCTGGAGATTATGCTTCGTGCGATTTATTTTCGCATATATACACTTTTGTTCTTCAGAATAGCATTATTTCTGGTGCTATTTAGTTTTTCCGGGATTCACGACTTCCTCCTATGGACAGAGTCCAAAATGGGCAAAGAGATTCGTACTTAGTAAAATACAATTGATTTTTTTTTTCTTAAAACTTCAAATTTTTATCAATCAGTTATGGTTCATTTTCTTATAAATCAAAAGAGAAAACAAGCTCCAATTTTATTTTAGGGCCGATTTTTAAGCTACACATTTAAATTTTGTTGGGGCTCATTTTCATGGGGTTCATATTCATTATGAAGTGTTGCCTAAGAATGGAGATCCTCTTTCATTTAAGTTTTGGGGCTATTTTTCCTGGGATCCGATTTCTTTATGGCCATAAATATATGGGTCCCACGAAAATTAGCCGCATGTTCATATTCTGTATATTCTCTATGAAGCATCGCTCTGCATTTGTGGCCTTTTTTCATTTGGATTTTGGACTCATTTTCATTCCGCCATTCGAATTAACTACTTTTGACAGGAATCATGGCCTTTAAATGGTCGATGAAGCCATCATACGCTCCCCAAAGTGGCTCTGCGGTATTTTGACCCATTCTCGTCGAAGTACCGTCTTGAGCAGAGAATGAAGCCGCCGAGTCGCACCGCCGATTTTAGCTGCCGCCGACCATTTTTTGCCAGTCGAAGCCGCCACCGAATATATCGACTCATCTCGACTCAAAATTAGACGCCAATCAATTAAAAATATTGATTTAAATCAGAAAAATTTATTCATAATAATTTTGTATTTTTTGTCAAAATGAAACCCGTTTTTAAGCTGGGTGTCTTCAACGATATCCACTTGAGTGATTTAAGCCAAAAACCAATCACGCTATCACGACTGAATTCCAAACCACTTTAAATCTGAAGGCAATAAATCGTAATGCGTTTGTTAGTTTGTAAACAATAAGTTGAACTGTCATTGAAATAAATCCCTCAGTTGTCAAAAGAACGATGTAGATATGATATCAACTTAAAGTTGGTTGCAATACATATCATTCACCCTGTAGATTTTATGCTCACCCTCTAAACTAGATTGTTCGTTGGAGTGTTGCAAACGGTTTCGCTAACTTATTATTCCAGCTATTCTATGATGGAGGGTGGTATCAAAAAAACAAAATTAATGGATTTTGATGTTTTGTTGAGTTCTCTGACCAAATGTTCTATGAAATTTTCAATAAACAAAATAAATTGAAAATATTTAATCTCCAATTTAGTGTAGGTGGAGCAATGACAAATAATACATCAATGTCATTGTATTGTATACACTAACACATGTCCAGAGCAATAAGACATCATTAATGTCGCTATGCCTCGAGGAGATACACTTACAAAAAAAATGTACTCGGAAAAAATATTGTACGAAAACTCAGTTAATGTTTGGTATACACACGCAGAGAAGGAATATGGTCCTCATTTATTGTGGAAAGGATATGGTGAGTTCAAGGAACTACGAAAAAATTATGTCTGAAGATTACGTTCGTAATCATAATCTCCAGACGTAATTTTTGGTTGGTTGGATTAGTATCTCACCTTATACGCTTAAAGCAACGGTATTGCAAAGAAAGTTTACTAATTTTATTGTAGATAAGTTTCCATCTTGTCGTCGATAGACAGAAGTGTTATACTCGATTTTATCTACCTATAGTCAGAGGTCCCTGTGGCCCCTAGAATAGGTAGCACACCAAGTATGGTCTGGAAAGAATTAATAAAAATCCTGTAGGAGAAGCGATAGACTGTCTCACGGTTAATTTTCATCTAGTAGCCCGACCACCTATCAAATGAAGATCGTGGTCTATTACACTTAATTTTGGACCAAATGATATAAAGCAAAAGCTGTCGTTTTAATGGGCCCTCCTTCTCCTTCAGGCTTCCAGTATATCATCATAGTCAGTACTGAAGTTGTAACTCAAAAGACCTTGCTGATAACATAGTAATGAATACCAACCACCTTTCGATCATGGTCAAGCTTGCAGGAGCAACAGATTCCATAAACCCCGTGGAGAGAAGTTTTATGAATTATATTAAACTGATAGATAATTACTGCGTTCATGAAAGACGAGGTATGTCTCAAGAGCCTTATAATTTCGGATCAGGAAAACTTAAGTAAACTTAAAAAACTCGTATCTTGCCATGTAAATTTTACCGTCCCACTTCGCAAATCATTTAATGTTCAAAAAATTTTCACAACATTTTCTATATAGATAAAATTTTGACAAAATTCTCTACACAGATAAAATTTTGACAAAATTTTCTAGAGAAATAAAATTGTGATAACATTTCTTCTAGAAATAAAGTTTTGACAAAATTTCTTCTAAAAATAAAATTTTGATAAAATTTTATATAGGAACAAACTTTGAGACAAATAGAGATACAAATTTTGATAAAAATTTCTATAGAAATAAAATATTGATAAAATGTCTTCTAGAAATAAAATTTTGACAATATTTTCTATAGAAATAAAATTTTGACAAAATTTTCAAAAAAATAAAATTTTGACAAAATTTTCTATAAAAATAAAATTTTGACAAAATTTTCTATAAAAATAAAATTTTGACAAAATTTTCTATAAAAATAAAATTTTGACAAAATTTTATTTCTATAGAAAATTTTGTCTCTATAGAAAATGTTGTCAAAACTTTATCTCTATGAAGAAAAATTTTTTAACAGAGACAAAATTTTGATAAAATTGTTATAAAAATAAAATTTTGATAAAACTTGACAAATTTGCCTCTAGAAAAAAATCATAAAGTCTTCTATAGAAATAAAGTTTTGAGAGAATTTTCTATAGAAATAAAATTTTCAGAAAATTTTCTATAGAAATAAAATTTTCAGAAAGTTTTCTATAGAAATAAAATTTTGACAAAATTTTCTATAGAGATAAAGTTTTGTGAACATTTTCTATAGAGACAAAATTTTCTATAGAAAAAACATTTTGATAAAATTTTGTCTAGAAATTGCTATAGAAATAAATTTTTGACAAAATGTTCTATAAAAATAAAATTTTGACAAAATTTTTCATAAAAAAAAACGTTTTGATAAAATTCTCTATAGAAATAAAATTTTGACAAAATGTTCTATAGAAATAAAATTTTGACAAAATTTTCTATACAAATAAAATTTTGATAAAATTTTCTATAGAGATAAAGTTTTGACAACATTTGCTGTAGAGACAAAATTTTCTATAGAAATAAAATTTTGACAAAATTCGCTATAGAGATAAAGTTTTGTCAACATTTTCTACGGAGACAAAATTTTCTGCAGAAATAAAATTTTGACAAAATTTTCAACAGAGACAAAATTTTGATAAAATTGTTTGTAAAAATAAAATTTTAATAAAATTTGGTTCTAGAAAAAAAAATCATTAAGTCTTCTATAGAAATAAAATTTTGATAAAATTCTCTATAGAAATAAAATTTTGACAAAATATTCAATAGAAATAAAATTTTGATAAAATTTTTAATAAAAATAAAATTTTGACAAAATTTTCTACAGAAATAAAATTTTGACAAAATATTCAATAGAAATAAAATTTTGATAAAATTCTCTATAGAGATAACGTTTTGACCACATTTTCTATAGAGACAAAATTTTCCATAGAAATAACATTTTGATAAAATTTTGATAAAATTTCTTCCAGAAATAAAATTTTAGTAAAATTTTCAATAGGAATAAACTTTGACAAAAATATAGATAACAATTTTGAAAAAAATTGCTATAGAAATAAAATTTTGATAAAATGTCTTCTACACACAAAAAATTTTTTTTCTAATTCAATCACGAAATTAATTGATCCAATTAATTTTTTAATTGAAATGTCTTCAATCACGAAAATGATAGTATCAATCACAGTTTTAATTGGTCATAGAAAAAATTCTTGATTAAAATATTAATTGATTTCATTAGCAAATTTCAATTAATTTTTTAATTGATTCAATTAAAAATTTAATTGATGTTGATAGCCAAACTCAATTAATTTTTTAATTAAGAAATGTAACTATTTTCAATTATTTTCTGAATTGGTTTTTATTTGGATTAACAATTGATTGTTTGAAATACTTTTTTAATTAAAAATTAAAAAATATTCATCACTTTCTTTAACTGACTTAGTCTTCCGAATTTGATTAAAAAGTTAATTGTATCAATTAATGTTTTAATTAAAAATTTTTAAATTTTCAATCATCGACTTAATTGACTTAATATTTCTATCTTGATTAAAAAGTTAATTGTATCAATTAATTTATTAATTGAAATTTTTTTCAACTTCAATTAACTTTTTAATTGGAAATATTTTGGTGATATTTTTTTCTGTGTAGAAATAAAACTTTTACAAAATTGTCCATAGAAATAACATTTTGACAAAATTCTCTATAGAAAATATATTTTATATTTTATATAATATTTTAACAAATTTGGTTCTAGAAAAAAAAAAATCATAAAGTCTTCTATAGAAATAAAATTTTGACAAAATATTCAACAGAAATAAAATTTTGACAACATTTTTAATAAAAATAAAATTTTGACAAATTTTCTATAGAAATAAAATTTTGACAAAATTCTCTATGGAGATAAAGTTTAGACCACATTTTCTATAGAGACAAAATTTTCTATAGAAATAGTATTTTGATAAAATTTTGATAAAATTTCTTCCAGAAATAAAATTTTAGTAAAATTTTCAATAGGAATAAACTTTGACAAAAATATAGATAAAAATTTTGAAAAAAATTGCTATAGAAATAAAATTTTG
This sequence comes from Haematobia irritans, assembly GCF_050003625.1. Taxonomy (NCBI): domain Eukaryota; kingdom Metazoa; phylum Arthropoda; class Insecta; order Diptera; family Muscidae; genus Haematobia; species Haematobia irritans. The sequence goes on from NC_134401.1 coordinate 116,451,657, forward strand.
ATAAAATGTCTGCTAGAAATAAAATTTTTAAAAAATTTTCCATAGAAATAACATTTTGACAAAATTTTCTATAGAAATAAAATTTTGACAAAATTCTCTATAGATATAAAATTTTGACAAAATATTCAATAGAAATAAAATTTTGACAAAATTTTCTATTGATATAAAATTTTGACAAAATTCTCCAGAGAGATAAAGTTTTGACAACATTTTCTATGGAGACAAGATTTTCTATAGAAATAAAATTTTGACAAAATTTTCAACAGAGACAAAATTTTGTTAAAATTTTTTATAAAAATAGAATTTTGATAAAACTTCCTATAGAAATAAAATTTTGACAGAATCTAGAAAAAAAATCATAAAGTCTTCTATAGAAATAAAATTTTCAGAAACTTTTCTATAGATATAAAATTTTGACAAAATTTTCAATAAAAATAAAATTTTGACAAAATTTTCTGTATAAATAACATTTTGACAAAATTCTACATAGAGATAAAGTTTTGACAACATTTTCTATAGAAATAAAATTTTGACAAAATTCTCTATAGAGATAAAGTTTTGACAACATTTTCTATAGAGACAAAATTTTCTATAGAAATAACATTTTGATAAAATTTTGTCTAGAAACAAAATTTTGACAAAAGTTTTCCATAGAAATAAAATTTTGATAAAAATTCTTCTAGATATAAAGTTTTGACAAAGTTTCCTCCAGAAATAACATTTTGATAAAATTTCGTCTAGAAATAAAATTTTGACAAGATTTTCTAGAGCAATATGTTATAATTTTGACTATTAAATTAAATATGGACAAAATTTCTTCCAGAAATAAAATTTTAGTAAAATTTTCTATAGGAATAAACTTTGACAAAAATAGAGATAAAAATGTCTATAGAAATACAATTTTTATAAACTGTCTTCTAGAAATAGAATTTTAACAAAATTTTCGATATAAATAAAATTTTGACAATATTTTCTATAGAAATACAATTGTGACAAAATTTTCCATAGAAATTAAATTTTGACAAAATTTTCCACAGAAATAACATTGTGACAAAAATCTCTATAGAAATAAAATTTTCAGAGAATTTTCTATAGAAATAAAATTTTGACAACATTTTCAACGAAAATAAAATTTTGACAAAATTTTCAATAAAAATAAAATTTTGACAAAATTTTCTATATAAATAACATTTTGACAAAATTCTCTATTTAGATAAAGTTTTGACGACATTTTCTGTAGAGACAAAATTTTCTATAGAAATAAAATTTTGTCAAAATTCTCTATAGAGATAAAGTTTTGACAACATCTTCTATGGACACAAAATTTTCTATAGAAATAAAATTTTGACAAAATTTTGATTAAATTGTTTGTAAATATAAAATTTTAATAAAACTTCATATAGAAATAAACTTTTGAAAAATTTTGGCTCTAGAAAAAAAAATCATAAAGTCTTCTATAGAAATAAAGTTTTGAGAGGATTTTATATAGAAATAAAATTTTCAGAACATTTTCTATAGAAATAAACTTTTGACAAAATTTTCTATAGAAATAAAATTTTGACAAAATTTTCTATAGAAATAAAATTTTGACAAAATTTTCTATAGAGATAAAGTTTTGACAAAATTTTGTATACAAATAACAATTTGATAAAATTTTGTCTAGAAATAAAATTTTGATAAAATTTCTTCCAGAAATAAAATTTTAGTAAAATTTTCAATAGGAATAAGCTTTGACAAAAATAGAGATAAAACTGTTGATAAAAATTGCTATAGAAATAAAGTTTTGATAAAATGTCTTCTAGAAATAAAATTTTGACAACATTTTCCATAGAAATAACATTTTGACAAAATTCTCTATAGAAATAAAAGTTTGACAAAATTTTATATAGAAATAAAATTTTGACAAAATTTTCAACAAAAATAAAATTTTGACAAAATTTTCTATAGAAATAAAATTTTGACAAAATTCTCTATAGACAACATTTTCTATAGAGACAAAATTTTCTATAGAAATAAAATTTTAACAACATATTCAACAGAGACAAAATTTTGATAAAATTGTTTAAAAAAATAATATTTTGATAAAACTTCCTATAGAAATAAAATTTTGCCAAATTGCCTCTAGAAAAAAATGTGATAAAGTCTTCTATAGAAATAAAATTGTGACAGAATTTTCTATAGAAATAAAAATTTCAGAAAATTTTCTATAGAAATAAAATTGTGACAAAATTTTCTATAGAGATACAAATTTTGATAAAATTTTCTATAGAAATACAATTTTTCAAAAAATTTCCTCTAAAATTTTGTCGGGAAATAAAATTTTGACAACATTTTCTTCAGAGATAAAATTTTGACAAAATTTTCTACGGAGATAAAATTGTTGTTGGCAACATTTTCTTTGGATATAAAATTTTGACAAAATTTTCTACGGAGATAAAATATTGACACAATTTTCTATAGAGCTAAAATTTAAATAAAACTTCCTCTAGAAATAGTTTGATAAAATTATTTATAGAAATAAAATTTTGACAAAATTTTCTATAGAAATAAAATTGAAAAATAAAAAGTGACAAAATTTTATCTAGAAATAAAATTTTGATACAATTTCCTCTAGAAATAAAATTTTCTATAGAAATAAAATGTTGACAAAATTTTCTCAAGAAATAAAATATTGACAAAATTTCCTCTAGAAATTAAATTTTAAAAAAAGTTTCAATAGAAATAAAATTTTGATCAAATTTCCTATGGAAAATAAAATTATTAAAAATTTTCTTTAAAAAAAGAATTTTTTATAGAAATAAAATTTGGACAAAATTTTCTTTAAAGTCAGCATTTAAACCAAAATAACAAAACATAAGAATTTTTTTTTTTCATAATAATCCCAATAAATTGGTCATAATAATTAATATTTTTTTGGTAGTTTGTTGTTAAAATTTTCGTATATTATTTTTTGATTAGAATGGCAACCGTATTTTGTATACTTCAAGTTTGTTGCAAAGTGTTGGAAAACTAATCTTCCATGAAGGGAGTAAGTAGCTATTAGTTAGCCTTACCATAGTTCAAAAACGCCCCTTTTCCGGTAATTAAGGCATTTGTCCCTATTGCAGGGCCCTGCCCGACTTTAGACTTTCCTTACTTGTTTTATCTTAAGAAAATATATTTCTTTTAAGTGTAAATTATCATTTGGAATTTTAATGTTGCAAAATTCGCTTAGTAGAAAGTTAGCTTTAACAAATTTTGGAAAAATCAAAAAAAAAAATTTTTTTTTCAAAATTTTGACAAAATCCAAAAGACCACTTTTCACAAATTTTAAAAGGTTGAACTTCTGGATTTCTATTACAATCCTTAGAGACTACATTGGTCATATCCGAAGTTTTTATGTTTCTTTCAGTGTTTTTCCAGTGTCCTGCACACTATGACAAAGTCGTGATGTTGTCACAATAGCTTCACGTGATATATGTATGTACGTAATAATAGTCCAAACATTTACAATAATGTCCTTTCCACCATAAATAAGGACATTCAGGCATAGAAAGAAAAACAAAGTCAAATATTCCACAGAATCCACAATAACATATTCTGCCCCTCCCCACTTCCCCAACCGCATACTCGAATTTTCTACAACAATCTGCCAAACAAGAAATGAACAGAAGCCATAAAGTAATTTTCTGGAGGGGAATACCATTGAGGTTGTTATTATAATTTAAACTTTTTTGTTGAGTTGAATATAAAAAAAGAAATTTAAATAAATTTTCAAAACAAAATTCTTGACACTGCTCAAACTCTGGGACAAGCAAAAGTACTGGCGGCACGCGGGGTGGTCATACAGTGAATGCAAACTTGAATTTTAACCGCATCATTGTTTTCCATTTCGCGTCAGGGCTTTGATCATCGTAGAAAAAGGAGGAGAGTGTTTCTTCAGCTCCTTTTTTTCACTACACTGCATAATGAGCAGCTTAGAAAGGATTTCCTAGCAAAAACAAAAACAGAGAATGAATGCAGACAAATGATATGCAAATTTGAAATGTTAACGTTTATTGAAATTATTTAAATTTAATTTGTTGACCTGTAGATGACACCAAGAAAGTTTCAATGTCAGTCATAGTGAAATTGGTTGCTTTATTTATTTTTGTTTTGATTTTTGAAAACATGAAGGTGAAAGTTTTTTTTAAGGTGAACTACGTATTAAATTGAATAACCTTTTTAAGAGGTAGAACTTTCCCAGAAAATCTCATTCGAAAGCTTAAAATAAATGGCTTTCAATTTGAATTTTGTGAAATTTGAAAAGTCCAGACAGTTTGAAGACCAAGTAGTAATCGAAAAATTACAAATGTGGAATGGTATCCCAATTAGGATTACTATTACATTTTTCATTTCAGACGCCAGTAAGATGGTCCTTGGGAGAATGGGACCCCAAAATTTGAAGAAAATTTTACAATAAAATTTACCAATTTTAAAAAATCTTATTTTGATGTTTTGGCTAATTTTTGTGTTAGTATGAGATATTTTTTTTTCGAAGGAAATGTTTTATTATTTTTATTAATTTTATTTCTATAGAATATTTTGTAAAAATTTTTGTAAAAATTTTTGAAAATTTTACAATAAAATTTACCAATTTTAAAAAATTTTATTTTGAAGTTTTGGCTAATTTTTGTGTTAGTATGAAATATTTTTTCGAAGGAAATGTTTTATTATTTTTATTAATTTTATTTCTACAGAAAATTTTGTCAAAATTTTATTTCTATAGAAAATTTTTTAAAATTTTATTACTATAGAAAATTTTGTCAAAATTTTATTTCTATAGAAAATTTTGTCAAAACTTTATTTCTATAGAAAGTTTTGTCAAAATTTTATTTCTATAGAAAATTTTGTCAAAATTTTATTTCTATAGAAAATTTTGTCAAAATTTTATTTCTATAGAAAATTTTGTCAAAATTTTATTTCTATAGAAAATTTTGTCAAAATTTTATTTCTATAGAAAATTTTGTCAAAATTTTATTTCTATAGAAAATTTTGTCAAAATTTTATTTCTATAGAAAATTTTGTCAAAATTTTATTTCTGAAGAAAATTATGTCAAAATTTTATTTCTATAGAAAATTTTGTCAAAATTTTATTTCTATAGAAAATTTTGTCAAAATTTTATTACTATAGAAAATTTTATTATATAGAACATTTTTTCAAAATTTTATTTCTATAAAAAATTTGGTCCAAATTTTATTTCTATAGAAAATTTTGTCAAAATGTTATTCCTATAAAAAATTTGGTCAACATTTTATTTCTGTAGAAAGTTTTGTCAAAATTTTATTTCTATAGAAAACTTTGTCAGAATTTTATTTCTATAGAAATTTTGTCAAAATTTTATTATTTCTATAAAAAATTTAGTCCAAATTTTATTTCTATAGAAAATTTTGTCAAAATTTTATTTCTATAGAACATTTTGTCAACATTTTATTCGTATAGAAAATTTTGCCAAGATTTTACTTCTGTAGAAAATTTTGTCAAAATTTTGCTAAAATTTTATTTCTATAGAAAATATTGCTAAAATTTTAGTTCTATAGAAAATTTTGTCAAAATTTTATTTCTATAGAAAATTTTGTCAAAATTTTATTTCTATAGAAAATTTTGTCAAAATTTTATTTCTATAGAAAATTTTGTCAAAATTTTATTTCTATAGAAAATTTTGTCAAAATTTTATTTCTATAGAAAATTTTGTCAAAATTTTATTTCTATAGAAAATTTTGTCAAAATTTTATTTCTATAGAAAATTTTGTCAAAATTTTATTTCTATAGAAAATTTTGTCAAAATTTTATTTCTATAGAAAATTTTTATTCTATAGAACATTTTGTCAACATTTTATTCGTATAGAAAATTTGTCAAAATTTTGCTAAAATTTTATTTCTATAGAAAATTTTGCTAAAATTTTATTTCTATAGTAAATGTTGTCAAAATTTTATTTCTATAGAAAATTTTGTCAGAATTTTATTTCTATAGAAATTGTGTCAAAATTTTATTTCTAAAAAAAATTAGTCCACATTTTATTTCTATAAAAAATTTTGTCAAAATTTATAGAAAATTTTAATATATAGAACATTTTGTCAAAATTTTATTTCTATAGAAAATTTTGTCAAAATTTTATTTCTGTAGAAAAAATTCTGTAGAAAAAATTTTCTTTGTGTAGAAAATTTTGTCAAAATTTCTATTGAAAATGTAGTCAAAATTTTATTTCTATAGAAAGTTTTGTCAAAATTTTATTTCTATAGAAAATTTTGTCAAAATTTAAATTCTATAGAAAATTGTGTCAAAATTTTATTTCTATAGAAGATTTGGTCAAAATTTTATTTCTATAGAAAACTTTGTCAAAATTTAATTTCTGTAGAAAACTTTGACAAAATTTTATTTCTATAGAAAATTTGGTCAAAATTTTATTTGAATAAAAAATTTTGTCAAAATTTTCTTTGTATAGAAAATTTTGTCAACATTTTATTTCTATAGAAAATTTTGTCAAAATGTTATTTCTATAGAAAATTTTGTCAAAATTTTATTTGTATAGAAAATTTTGTCAACATTTTATTTCTATAGAAAATTTTGTCGAAACTTTAATTTGTTGTTGTTTTTATTGCAGCTTAAAACCATACATTGACTAAACTACAAGTGTAGCTTAACCAACACAGGAAAAGAATGTTTGTCAAATTTATTTGAGCAAAGCCCTATAGACTGCAAGATGGTTGGATGGACGCACGTTTCGGAATTACCACATTCCTCAGAGGAAAAGAATATTTGTCAAATATATTTGGGCAAAGCCCTATAGACTGCAAGATGGTTGGATGGACGTACGTTTCCGAATTATAACATTCCTTATCAGCATCCTCTACTTGCAGCAAAACTATCAACCAATTATCAGAATAAAGTCCGGTAGTTCACTAAACCCAAAGTGAACCACACTCGAACCTTCCGAAAAAAGGTTTATGATAGTTGACTTCTGCCTAAATAAATCGTTGTACAAATATCTCTCTTTTCCGTTGCCAGTTTTACTACTGATGAGGAATGTGGTAATTCCGAAACGTGCGTCCATCCAACCATCTTGCAGTCTATTGGGCTTTGCCCAAATAAATTTGAGAAACATTCTTTTCCTCTGCTGGTTAAGCTACACTTTTAGTTTAGTCAATGTATGGTTTTAAGCTGAAATCAAAAAAACAACAACAATGATTAAAGAACAAAAACCAACAATAACAAAAAAGAAATAAAATTTTGATAAAATTTTTTATAGAAATACAATTGTCACAAATTATTTTATACAAATAAACTTTTCACATAATTTTATATAAAAATAAAATTTTGACAAAAATTTTAAATTTTGACAGAATTTTGTATAGAAATAAAATTTTGACAAAAATTTCTATAGAAATAAAATGTTCACATAATTTTCTATAAAAATAAAATTTTGACAAAATATTCTATGGAAATAAAATTTTCACAGAATTTTATATAGAATTAAAATTTTGACAAAATTTTCTATAGAAATTAAATTTTCACATAATTTTTTAGAAAAATAAAATTTTGACAAAATATTCTATGGAAATAAAATTTTGACAAAAAATTCTATGGAAATAAAATTTTGACAAAATTTTCTATAGAAATTAAATTTTCACATAATTTTTTAGAAAAATAAAATTTTGACAAAATATTCTATGGAAATAAAATTTTGACAGAATTTTGTATAGAAATAAAATTTGGACAAAATTTTCTATATAAAACTAAAATTTTGATAAAATTTCTATAGAAATAAAAATTTGATAAAATTTTCTATAGAAATTACATTTTTACAAAATTGTCTACAAAAATAAAATTTTGACAAAATTTGCTATAGAAATAAAATAAATAAATATAAAAATAAAAAAAGCTGAAATAAAACAACAACAACAAAATTTATTTCTGTAAAAAATTTTGTACAAATTTTATTTCTATAGAAAATTTTGTCAATTTTTTATTTCTATAGAAAATTTTGTCAATTTCATTTTTCGCTTTCATTTCCCTTTGGACAGCTACGTTGAGTATACCGATACAAACATTAATAAATAATGACCACAAAGGATAAAAATGATAACATGTGTTTCTTGTTTGGTCATTGTTTAAAAATACATCTGCTTATGATAGTCTCAGGATTACGCAGATACAGCAATGCTTTTTATTTACTTACATAAATATTTATTTGTCTAGACCAAGGTTATGAGGGAGATCACATCAAATGTAATGGATACCTGGAAACAATACAAAGAGAAAATCATAAACAAAATTACCATTAGTTGATATGATGGATTATACGATAGATTGTAATAGGAAATACACATAAAACATCAAAGGAAATAAATAATATTTGTATAAGAAAAAGAACACAGAAAAATGTCCATCGTTAAACTGATGCAATACATACAGTGGCGAGCAAAAGCAAGTGCATGTTTTCTATTTTTGCAATATCTACTACCTAGCTATTTTGCAATCAAATATGTCTAAGTTCGTGGAGGTTTGCGCCTACTTTGAGGAGCAAGCTGTTTTTTAACCAGACGGAAAAACCAATCATACTTACAAAACAGTTAAGAAATGGTTTTCTATAGAAATAAAATTTTTACAAAATTTTCTATAGAAATAAAATTTTTACAAAATTTTCTATAGAAATAAAATTTTGACAAAATTATCTATAGAAATAAAATTTTGACAAAATTTTCTATAGAAATAAAATTTTGGCAAAATTTTCTATAGGAATAAAATTTTGACAAAATTTTCTTTAGAAATAAAATTTTGACAAAATTATCTATAGAAATAAAATTATGACAAAATTTTCTATAGAAATAACATTTTGACCACATTTTCTATAGAAATAAAATGTTGACAAAATTTTCTATAGAAATTTGATTTTGACAAAATTTTCTATTGAAAATTACATTTTTATTTATTTTTATAGAAATAAACTGTTGACAAAAAGTGTCTATAGTAATAAAATGAATTTTTGACAAAATTTTCTATAGAAATAAATTTTTAAAAAATTTTCTATAGAAATAAAATTTTGACAAAATTTTCTATAGAAATAAAATTTTGACAAAATTTTCATTAGAAATAAAATTTTGACAAAATTTTCATTAGAAATAAAATTTTGACAAAATTTTCTATAGAAATAAAATTTTGACAAAATTTTCTATAGAAATAAAATTTTGACAAAGTTTTCTATAGAAATAAAATTTAGAAAAAATTTTCATTAGAAATAAAATTTTGACAAAATATCCATAGAAATTAAATTTTGACAAAGTTTTCTATAGAAATAAAATTTTGACAAAATTTTCTATAGAAATAAAATTTTGACAAAATTTTCTATAGAAATAAAATTTTGACAAAATTTTCTATAGAAATAAAATTTTGACAAAATTTTCTATAGAAATAAAATTTTGACAAAATTTTCTATAGAAATAAAATTTTGATAAAATTTTCTATATAAATAAAATTTTGACAAAATTTTCTATAGAAATAAAATTTTGACAAAATTTTCTATATAAATAAAATTTTGACAAAATTTTCTATATAAATAAAATTTTGACAAAATTTTCTATATAAATAAAATTTTGACAAAATTTTCTATATAAATAAAATTTTGACAAAATTTTCTATATAAATAAAATTTTGACAAAATTTTCTATAGAAATAAAATTTTGACAAAATTTTCTATATAAATAAAATTTTGACAAAATTTTCTATATAAATAAAATTTTTACAAAATTTTCTATAGAAATAAAATTTTGACAAAATTTTCTATAGAAACAAAATTTTGACAAAATGTTTTATAGAAATAAAATTTTGACAAAATTTTCTATAGAAATAAAATTTTTACAAAATTTTCTATAGAAATAAAATTTTGACAAAATTTTCTATATAAATAAAATTTTGACAAAATTTTCTATATAAATAAAATTTTGACAAAATTTTCTATATAAATAAAATTTTGACAAAATTTTTTATAGAAATAAAATTTTGACAAAATTTTGTACAGAAATGAAATTTTGACAAAATTTTCTATAGAAATAAAATTTTGACAAAATTTTCTATATAAATAAAATTTTGACAAAATTTTCTATAGAAAAAAAATTTTGACGAAATTTTCTATAGAAATAAAATTTGGACAAAAATTTCTATAGAAATAAAATTGCCTTTAGAAATATTATTTTGACAATCATGTTTCTTAATCTAAATCTGTCCATAAAGCTCGAATCTTAGTGGTAAAATTAGATATAATGCATTTGGACGTTAATTGCCTGTTTCGGTATCAGGCTAACATGAAATATAACAAAATTTTCTATAGAAATTAAATTTTGAGAAAATTTTCATTAGAAATAAAATTTTGAAAAAATTTTCATTAGAAATAAAATTTAGAGAAAATTTTCTATAGAAATAAAATTTTGACAAAATTTTCTACAGAAATACAATTTTGACAAATTTTTCTATAGGAATACAATTTTGACAAAATTTTCCATAGAAAAACCATTTTGACAAAATTTTCCATAGAAATAAAATTTTGATAACATTTTCTATAGAAATAAAATTTTGACAACATTTTCTATAGAAATAAAATATATGAGGGGGATAATTTTCTATAGAATTTTCTATATAATTTTCTATAGAAATAAAATTTTGACGAAATTTTCTATAGAAATAAAATTTGGACACAAATTTCTATAGAAATAAAATTGCCTTTAGAAATATTATTTTGACAATCATGTTTCTTAATCTAAATCTGTCCATAAAGCTCGAATCTTAATTGTAAAATTAGATATAATGCATTTGGACGTTAATTGCCTGTTTCGGTATCAGGCTAACATGAAATATAACAAAATTTTCTATAGAAATTAAATTTTGAGAAAATTTTCATTAGAAATAAAATTTTGAAAAAATTTTCATTAGAAACAAAATTTAGAGAAAATTTTCTATAGAAATAAAATTTTGACAAAATTTTCTATAGAAAAAAAATTAACAAAATTTCTATAGAAATAAAAAAATGACAAAATTTTCTACAGAAATACAATTTTGACAAAATTTTCTATAGGAATACAATTTTGACAAAATTTTCCATAGAAAACCCATTTTGACAAAATTTTCCATAGAAATAAAATTTTGATAACATTTTCTATAGAAATAAAATTTTGACAAAATTTTCTATAGAAATAAAATGTTGACAAAATTTTTTATAGAAAAAAATTTTTGACAAAATTTTCTATAGAAATAAAATTTTGACAAAATTTTCTATAGAAATAAAATGTTGACAAAATTTTCTATAGAAATAAAATTTTGACAAAATTTTCCATAGAAAAACCATTTTGACAAAATTTTCCATAGAAATAAAATTTTGATAACATTTTCTATAGAAATAAAATGTTGACAAAATTTTCTATAGAAATAAAATTTTGACAAAATTTTCTATAGATATAAAATTTTGACAAAATTTGCTATAGAAATAAAATGTTGATTTTTTTTTTGAAGATTTCTTATGGCTGTTGGGCTGTCAACCTAACACCCTTTTCAGTAATGATGGGGACATTAAATTTCAAGCTTTACTAAATGGTTTCATCGTAATGTAAAATCACCACCATACCTAACCCAACCTACTTCGTTGCTTTACATATCAGCTCACTTGCAATCACTAATGAAATGTTGTAAGTCATCAGCAATCATAATATTCTACTTAATATGACATTATTTCTCATGAATTTCGGTATAGGAAAATATCATATTGGACAACAGATTTATATTTCTTGGTATTGCATAAAAAATCACATCAAATTCCAGTTTAAACTGAATTGTAAAGAAAATGAATTTAAAAAAATTAAAAACCCAAAGGAAATTCATCAATAGTATTTTCCCCCTCATATATTTGATGGTAAACCATAAGCCATTTCTTCTTACATAAAAATGTAATAACAATGACCTTATCTCCATTTTTTTTATATTTTAATGGTATTTTATGTCAATCCTATTAAAATTCCTATTGTTTCCTTTTTCCTTCTTCTATCATGTATGTAATTTTATAGGTCCATGACTATGAGTTATTTAAAATATGTCTATTAAATATTAAAGTAGAATTAAAATAAACATTTGTAAAAATATTTACTTTAAGTTTAAACAACATGCAAACAATTTTGTTGATTAAGCGGAATAACAAATTTAAAATACCATGATGGAAATAAAGGAAAATAAAATAGCATTATACTGAGCATTATAATGAGGGTCTTTAACTCATTGATCTCCGAGGTAACATTTTTATTTTTGTTAAAAATATTTACTTTAAGTTTACACAAAGCGCAAACAATTTATTGATTTAATGGCATAATTAATTTAAAATGCCATAATGGAAGGAAATAAGAAAATGTAGCCTTATACTGATATCATATATAGAGGATATTTAACACATTTCGCTTCGAGATAAAATTTTTATTTGTGCTTAAAAAAAAACAAATATACCATTTTAGGGTAGTTTAGACTATTTAATTTTTAGACAAATGTCAATTCAGATTAAATTTTATTTCCCTTAAAAAACAAACTAAATAACAATTTTTCTTAATTTAGATTAGGATAGCAACAGTGGCAGTCCGATATGTCAGGCTCACTTACACTATTCAGTCCATTGTGATACCAGCGATGAACTTCTCTCTTATCACTGAGTTCTGTCTATGATACTATGTTTAGCTCAATGACAAGGGACCACCTTTTTATACCAGAGTCCGAACGGTATTCCACATTGCGATGAAACCACTTAGAGAAGAACACTGAGAAGGAATAATCGTCCGCTAAAATCTTTTTGGTGGTGGATAGAAACTGGGATTGAACCACTGTTGCCGCAGTGGGTAGAATTCTACCCAAAAGTGGTAGATTTTTTACTATTTGGTAGATTGGTAGAATTTTTAAAGTTCTGGTAGATTTTGCAATATATTCCTCTCCAACTAAGAGGTACTTCAATTTTCTATATAACGATAATTTTGTAAAAATTTTCTATAGCAAAAATGTGAAATTTTCTATAGAAATAAAATTTTGAGAAAATTTTTTATAGAAGTAAACATGTTGAAATAACTCTATATAGAAATAAACATTTTGAGAAACATTTCTATAAATAAAATAATGTGAAAATTCTCTACAGAGATAAAATTTTGAGGAAATTTTCTATACTCGTAGAAGTAAACATTTTGAGAAAATTTTCTATAGACGTAAACATTTTTCTATATAAAAAAAAAAAATAATAAAAAAAGTCTATATAAATAAAATTTTGAGAACATTTTCTATATAAATAAAATTTTGAGAAAATTTTCTCCATAAATAAAATTTTGAGAAAATTTTCTATATAAATAAAATTTTAAGAAATTTTTCGATATAAATAAAATTTTGAGAAAATTTTCTATAGATGTAAAAATTTTGAGAAAATTTTTATAGAATTGAAATTTTGAAAAAAAAACTTTCGAGAAAATTTTCTATTTAAATAAAATATCGACAACATTTTCTATATAAGTAAAATTTTGAGAAAATGTTCTATAAAAAACAATTTTGAGAAAATTTTCTATAAAACTAAAATTTTGAGAAAATTCTCTATATAAATCAAATTTTAAGAAAATTTTCTATATAAATAAAATTTTGATAAATTTTTCTATATAAATAAAATTTTGAGAAAATTTTCTATAGATGTAAAAATTTTGAGAAAATTTTTATAGAATTGAAATTTTGAAAAAAAAAAAAACATTTTTTCGAGAAAAATTTCTATATAAGTAAAATATCGACAAAATTTTCTGTTTAAGTAAAATTTTGAGAAAATTTTCTATAAAACAACAATTTTGAAAAAATTTTCAATAAAAATTAAATTTTGAGAAAATTTTCGATAAGAACAATATTTTGAGAAAATTTTCTATATAAATAAAATTGTGAAAAAAAATTTTCTATATAAATAAAATTTTGAAAAATTTCCTATATGTATAAATAAAATTTCGACAACATTTTACATAACAATAAACTATGGAGAAAATGTTGTATAGAAACAAAAAATAGAAATATAATTTTGAAAAAATTTCTATAAAAACAAAATTTTGAGAAAATTTTCGATAAAAATATTTTGAGAAAATTTTCTATAAAAATAAAATTTTGAAAAAATTTTCTATATAAATAAAAAATTTTCTATAGACGTAAACATTTTTCTATATAAATAAACTTTTGAAAAAATTTCCTACATAAATAAAATTTTGAGAAAATTTTCTATATAATTAAATTTTGAGAAAATGTTCTATATAAATAAATTTAAAAAAAAAAAATTTCTATAAAAATAAAATTTTGAGAAAATTTTCTATAGATGTAAAAATTTTGAGAAAATTTTTATAGAATAGAAATTTTGAAAAAAACTATATAAATAAAATTTTAAGAAAATTTTCTATATAAATAAAATATCGACAAAATTTTCTATATAAGTAAAAATTTTAGAAAATTTTCTATAAAACAACAATTTTGAGAACATTTTCTATAAAAATTAAACTTTTGAGAAAATTTTCGATAAGAATAATATTTTGAGAAAATTTTCTATATAAATAAAATTGTGAAAAAATTTTCTATATAAATAAAATTTTGAAAAATTTCCTATATAAATAAAATTTCGGCAAAATTTTACATATAAATAAAATTTGGAGAAAAAATTCTATAGAAAAAAATAGAAATAACATTTTGAAAAAAATTTCTACAAAAATAAAATTTTTAGAAAAGAAATAAAATTTTGAAAAAATTGTCTATATAAATAAAATTTTGACAAAATTTCCTATATAAATAAAATTTCGACAACATTTTCTATAGAAATAAAATTTTGACAAAATTTTCCATAAAAAAAAATAAAAATACAATTTTGAAAAAATTTTCTATAAAAATATTTTGTTGTTGTTTTTGTTTTCAGTTTAAACCCATGCATTGACTAAACTACAAGTGTAGTTTAACGAACAGATGAAAAGAATGTTTGTCAAATTTATTTGGACAAAGCCCTATAGACTGCAAGACTTCAGTCTATAGGGCTTTGGCCATATAATGCATGGTCAATGCATGGTTTTAAGCTGAAATAAAAAACAACAACAATGATTAAAGAAAATAAAACAACAATAACAAAACAAAAAAAAATAATATTATGAGAACATTTTCTATGGAAATACAATTTTGAAAAAATTTTCTATATAAATAAAATTTTGAAAAAATATCCTATAAATAAAATTTTGAATAAATTTTCTGTAGAAGTAAAAATTTTCTATAGATGTAAAAATTTTGAGAAAATTTTTGTAGAATTGAAATTTTGAAAAAAAAATTCGAGAAAATTTTCTATATACATAAAATATCGACTAAATTGTCTATATTAGCAAAATTTTGAGAAAAGTTTCTATAAAACAACAATTTTGAGAAAATTTTCTATAAGAATAATATTTTGAGAAAATTTTCTTGATAAATAAAATTGTGAAAAAATGTTCTATATAAATAAAATTTTGAAAAATTTTCTTTATAAATAAAATTTTGAAAAATTTTCTATATAAATAAAATTTTGAAAAAATTTTCTATAGATGTAAAAATTTTGAGAAATTTTTCCATAAAAATAAAATTTTGAGAAAATATTCTATAAAAATAAAATTATGAAAAAAATTTCTATAGAAATAAAATTTTGGGAAAATTTTTATAGAATTGAAATTTTGAAAAAAAAATATATATACAAATAAAATTTTGAGAAAATTTTCAATATAAATAAAATATCAATAAAATTTTCTATATAAATAAAAATTTGAGAAAATTTTCTATAGAAATAAAATTTTGAGAAAATGTTCTATAGAAAAAAAAAAAAAAATAATAAAAATACAATTTTAAGAAAATTTTCTATAGAAATAATATTTTGAAAAAATGTCCTATATAAATAAAATTTCGACAAAATTTTTTATAAATAAAATTTGAAGAAAATTTTCTATAAAAAAAAATTATATATAGATAAAATTTTGAAAAAAATTTCTGTAAAAGTAAAAAACTTGTTCACGAGTTTTCCATTGCTTGCCTATCTCAAATCCAGAGGGTATAATGCAACCGGAACTATCCGAGAGAATCGAATTCTTGCAAGCTGTCCGATAGATCACAAGAAAACTATGAAAAAGGCAAAGCGCGGTTCATACGAAACGATCAAAATAAAGGAAACCGGAATACGATTAATTTTGATAATTCTGTTGTTTGCGCCGCTTCTACGTGCTGTGGTGCATTACCAACTTCATCAGCGGGACGTTATTCGAAAGAAACCAGAAAAAAATCCAAGTTACTCGACCATACATCATAACAGAATACAACAAGTTTAGTTTTAGAGTTTTTTTCTCTAATATGAGGCTTAATATTGTAACGATTCTCCCTATACGGTCTCAATCCGGAGGAATGTGCTACCTTATTGCTTCCGGCCGTGCTCAGTCCTGGGGAAGTCCTTTTTCCATCGGATGGAGATTTGAGATCGCCGCATAAAAGAAAATTTGTAAGATAGCTTGAGATAGAAAGGAAAATTTAGATATAGAAAGAAACTTGTCATAACTAGTGAAAATTGGTGGCTTAGGTCTTAAGTTGCCACCGACATTCTAACACCCTCCCAACCATGTTGATTTCCAAAATAAATCAACCCAAGGTGGTACCTTTTATTGGAGCCTCATTACCTTTCGTTAGAAATAGTCAATGGTTCTTTAAAACATAATCTTTGAACAATTTATAGCAATATACAACATAACAACAGCCCAACGTGGGGCTGTTGTTATATGAATCTCGGATTCTATATGAGTCTAAATTTACACCTCTTTTGTAATATTGCAACGCCTCATTATTTTCCTTTCTTTCTATGAATAGGATAAAATAATCATTGGATTTTGAAATCTGGATATATCTAGGAGCAACCAAGATAATTTTGTCTTATTCTCCTTCCTTCTCTTTCTTACATCTATCCTTTATCGGATTTCGTGGTCGAGATTAGCAAATTTTGTTGAAACTTGGGAGATTTGCGCTCCCACGAGGTTCGATAAAACTCTTGCATCTTCAGTGTAGTTTCCCAAATTGGAGTTATGATTTTAATAAGTTTGATGGAGTCATACCATGGGAAATCATATTTCACACTTCTTATTCATTTTTTTTTGTCGCTAGTGAAAATATATGACTTGGTATCCTTTATTGGTAAATCATTTACTGAGTAGTTTTTATACAATATAACTTAGATTTTTGAGATTTTGAAAGATTCATTTTTTTTGTTACTGATTTTAAAGAAATATGCCTGTTACGCGAAGTATGGAAGATTTGTCTGATGCGGGAAGATCAAATCCCTTAAACTCATCTTTTGTTGTTGAGATAGGAGATAATCCTTCAATGTGTTTAAGATCCGGGAGAAGCTTACGGTCAAATAGGGATGTGCAAATTGAGACTCAGGGTGTTTCCAGTAATACAAACGGAGTGACAAATAATTCAATAGACGACAACAGGATTCGAAACGTAGTTCAAGAATTTTTAACCGATTTCCGTAATGATATCATGTCATCAATCACTCATGAAATGGGAAATATGTTACGAAATGTTCCGACTAGTAATGATACACGCAATGACAATCCAGGTATAAATAGTTTACCAAGTGATATAAGGGGACAATCTAGAGAACTAGGTAACTTCCAAACATCTTATCAGAATCACGCAGAGAAAACACTTAATATTATTCGTAATTGGGGAATAAAATTCTCGGGCGATTCTAATGATATAAATGTTGAAGAGTTCATATATAGAGTAAACATAATGACAACAAATTCACTCTCAGGGAATTTCGACTCATTATGTAAATATTTACATGTGCTGTTCGAAGGAAAAGCATTAGGATGGTTTTGGCGATATCATCGTCAAAACAGTGATGACCTTAATTGGATTTCGCTTTCAAATGCTTTAAAGAGACAATACAAGACATCGGATAATGACTCAGATGTTAGGGACGATATTCGTAGGAGAAGACAAAAATTCAATGAGGACTTTGACGAATTTTCAGAAGCTATAATTCTAATGGCGGATAGGTTACGTACACCACTTTCAGATCAGGAATTGTGTGAGGAAATGAGACGTAATCTCAGGCCAGAAATTAAATACGAATTATTGCATTTGGATATCGAATCAGTTTCAGAATTGAGAAAAGCCGTAAGGAGACACGAAAAGTTTATCAGGAATAATCAAAATTTAAACAAGCTTCGAAGTTATAAGGACAAAGCAGTAGTAGCAGAGATAAATGAAGGCGATGACGAATTGATATTAAGTGATGAGGAAGTAGATGAGTTAAAATCGGCAGAATGTTGGAATTGTGGTGAAGTTGGCCACTTGTATAAAGATTGTACTAAGGAGAGGACAATCTTTTGCTATGGGTGTGGAACTAAAAATGTTTTCCGTCCAAATTGCTCTAAATGCAGACAACAGGGAAACTTGAAAGTGGATGTCCTTCGGAAACAGAAAGGACATCCGCTAAAGAATGCAAGGAAGTAGATGAACATTTTAACTCTAATTTAGCTTCGATGAAATTAATAGGTTTAGATAAAAGATTTCGGAAACTTGATTTGAATGAAAGGAAGTCATCACGAGGTACGCTTAGAATGAGGAGTTTTTGGAAACGTGTTAAATCATTTAGTAAATATGTAATTTCCTCCATTATTTCGAAAGAGTATGATAATAGACCATATGTAGCACTGAAGATTAGAGGTAAATTGTTCTTCGCCTTACTTGACAGCGGAGCTAACAAAAGCGTTATTGGAGGCAAACTGGTTGACGAAATTAAGAATACAAAAAATTTTAGAAAAGTTCATGGAAACGTGAAGACAGCTGATGGAAATAGGCAAGAAATGTGTGGTGTATCGAATGTTGAATTTGAATATCAGGGCCAAACTAATACTTTTGAGTTTTTAATTATTCCATCCATTAAACAGGATATAATCTGTGGGATGGATTTCTGGAAGAAATTTGGCATTGGTGTAAAGACTCAAATTGAAATTAATGAAGTGGACACAAATTCAAATACAGGTCATTTATATCTATCCGTGGAACAAGGAAGAAAATTGAAATATATAATAGATCTATTTCCCAACTCTGACAGGGATGGATTAGGCTGCACAGGACTTATAGAACACCATATCGATACTGGTGAAGCAAAGCCAATTAAGCAAAGATTTTATCCTATCTCACCTGCAAAGGAAAAAATTCTTTGCGGAGAAATAGATAGGATGTTGTCACTTGGGGTAATTGAGCAGTGTCCTCAGTCTGCTTGGTCATCTCCCGGAGTTCTTATAGTGAAGCCTGAGAAAGTCAGATTCTGTATAGACAGTAGAAAGCTCAACTCCGTAACAGTGAAAGATTCCTATCCTATGCCTAATATAGAAGGTATTTTGTCCAGATTGCCACCGGTACATTGTATCTCGAAGGTAGATTTAAAAGATGCCTTCTGGCAGATTAGGTTAGATGAATCTTCAAAACCAAAGACTGCCTTCACAATCCCTAATCGACCTTTATACCAGTTCACAAGAATGCCATTCGGGTTGTGTAACGCTCCCCAAACCATGTGCCGCCTGATGGACATAGTGATACCGTACCATATGAAATCACACGTATTCGTCTATTTAGATGATTTATTGATAATGTCAAAAGACTTCGACGAGCACCTGGAACATCTACAGGAAGTAGCAATTCAGTTTCGTAAGGCTGGTCTTACCATTAATGTTAAGAAGAGTAGCTTTGCGATTAAGAGCGTACCATACTTAGGATATGTAGTTGGTGAAGGTTCTCTAAGTGCAGATCCGACAAAAGTTAGCGCCATATCGGATTTTCCGGTTCCCAATTCCGTAAGGAAGCTCAGACAGTTTTTTGGAATGATCGGTTGGTACAGAAGATTCATTGATAATTTCTCTTCAATATCATTTCCATTAACAGAGCTTCTATCCAAAAAGAAAGCCTTTAAATGGACGGATGCGGCACAAGCATCATTTGAAATGTTAAAACAGAAACTTTGTTCTGCTCCGGTACTAACCAATCCAGATTTTACGAGACCTTTTATTCTGCAATGTGATGCAAGCACTGTTGGGGTAGGAGCCGTATTGGCTCAAGAAGATGATCAAGGAAATGAACGTCCGATTGCGTATATGTCGCAAAAGCTTAATAAAGCGCAGAGGAACTATACCATAACAGAATTGGAGTGTTTGGCCGTGGTAATAGCAGTTAGCAAATTCCGAGCATATATTGAAGGCCACGAATTCAAAGTTATTACGGATCACGCAAGTCTTAAATGGCTGATGCGACAGAGTGACTTATCGGGAAGATTAGCCCGGTGGGCACTTAAATTACAAGGATTCGATTTTACTATCGAGCATCGGAAGGGAAGAGAAAACGTGGTTCCCGATGCATTGTCCAGGGCGTTTGAAAATGAAGTGTCGGAAGTGGAAATAGAAGTATTGCCATCCATAGACCTGGAATCTGAAGCATTTTTGGGGGATGAATATGTAAAAGGTAATGAGGCTCCAATAAAAGGTACCACCTTGGGTTGATTTATTTTGGAAATCAACATGGTTGGGAGGGTGTTAGAATGTCGGTGGCAACTTAAGACCTAAGCCACCAATTTTCACTAGTTATGACAAGTTTCTTTCTATATCTAAATTTTCCTTTCTATCTCAAGCTATCTTACAAATTTTCTTTTATGCGGCGATCTCAAATCTCCATCCGATGGAAAAAGGACTTCCCCAGGACTGAGCACGGCCGGAAGCAATAAGGTAGCACATTCCTCCGGATTGAGACCGTATAGGGAGAATCGTTACAATATCCATATCAAATTTAGTTTACAATTATTAGCTCTTTCATAAATATTTTTTTTTTCAAAAAGTAAAATTAAAAAAATAAACAAAAACTATGGGTTAAACACATATTATTATAATAACGAAATAATAAGTGATATAATTAATTAATCTTATTAAGTTATTACGCGTTTCAATTGACAATTGTTATTCAATGAATTGTATAAGAGCATTAAAATATTAAACACCAAGGTTAATTTCAATGTTTATTTCATCCACCTAACATGAAATCGTACATCGATATAGGGTGGTTGCAAACACAATTCTCTTTTAAATTAAATACTTGATTTAAGGAAATAAATTTTAATTTATTGGTTTTTCAGCTTTTCATGTTCATGTGCTATAAAAGTTGTTGAAAAATGTGTTAACAACAACTTAAATTTCTAAATTCAGACTCGACTTCATATAGAAATTGGGCTAGGTTTCAAGTACAAAAACGTATTTAAAATAAAGTATTGATAAACACATCTCCTAGTTTTGATCGCTTGTTTGCTTTGCAGTCAAGATAAAAAAGTCAACCAATTTCATTAATTTTGAATAATTTTGTCAGAATTCATATAGAAATTAGGCTAGGTTTCAAGTACAAAAACGTCTTTTTAAATAAAGTATTGATAAACATCTCCTAGTTTTGAACGCTTTTTTGCTTTGCAGTCAATATAAAAAAGTCAACCAATTTCATTAATTTTGAATAATTTTGTCAGAATTCTTAAAGACAAGTTGCAGTTAGTCAAACAAAATTTACTTTCATGTAAAGATGTCCTGTTTTAAGTCGATTTTTGGACAAGGAAAAAAGCTTGATATCAGAGAAATGCGTCGGTCATGTTAACGACAATTCGCATTCGTGCTTTAAGGACATGAACTTTCCGGCGTCACGACAATATTTTTTTCACTGTAGAGTTTATTACTCTGAGATATTTAAAAAGGCAAATATTAATTATATTTCGCATAGTTATTTTTGTCATTCGGAACTTTTTTTGAAAAAATTGTTGCGAGTATTTGTAAATTTTTAAAAAGCTCGAATAATGTGGAAAAGTCGATGCTAAAATATTCGTAGGCCATCCGGCCCATCTCTGGCATGAATCCTTAAAACCATTGCTCTTTTCGAAGGATTTCAAGAAGAATGCCAAGAATTAAATTTATTTTCTTAAATTTCAACTTTAAATAAATATCTTATATTAGTGACTTTAAAAAATTGTCACAATGATTTTCTCTTGTACTCCGTAATTACTTTTTTTTTCAAACTGGGATTTAATTGCTACCCCCTTGGGGTGTTTGCATTTATAAAAGTGAGTAGTGCGTCCTTTGGACGTCATACGGAGACATTGTGAATGCCCAAAGTAAATTGTCCTGTTTTGCATGAGAGCGAACCATAAAACTTTATATGTGGTCCATGTTAGATATAGATGGATATAGATGTTGTCCTAAGATGTTAAGTGTGTGTGTATGTGTGTGTGTCTGTGTGTGTGGCCATCATGTTGTAACTGAAATTGGTACTGTGTTAAAAGAAATTCTTGGGTGCTTTGCAAATTACTCAAACCCAGACTCAAAGGACTCAACCACCTAGAATGTGTTAAGGATTGCCCGCAGAGGAGGCGACCTCGTTTACTCTACGTCTAACAGCCACGGTTGCCACTTGAGACAAACATAATTTAACAAAATTTGAAGAAAATTTTACCAAAAAAAAACTTAAAATTTTATTTCTATAGAAAATTTTGTCAAAATTTTATTTTTATAGAAAATTTTTGCAAAATTTTATTTCTATAGAAAATTTTGTCAAAATTCTATTTTTATAGAAAATTTTTGCAAAATTTTATTTCTATAGAAAATTTTATTTCTCTAGAAAATTTTGTCAAAATTATATTTTTATAGAAAATGTTTGCAAAATTTTATTTCATTTCTATAGAAAATTTTGTCAAAATTTTATTTTATAGAAAATTCTGTCAAAATTGTATTTTATAGAATTTTTTTTCAAAATTTTATTTGTATAGAAAATTTTGTTAAAATTTTATTTCATTGTTGTTGTTTTTTTGATTTCACCTTAAAACCATGCATTGACTAAACTACAAGTGTAGCTTAACCAACAGAGGAAAATAATGTTTGTCAAATTTATTTGGGCAAAACCCTATTGACTGCAAGATGTTTAGGTGGACGCACGTTTCGGAATTACCAAATTCCTACTCAGCATCCTCTACTTGCAGCAAAACCATCAACCAATTATCATAATAAATTCATTTGACAGTGGCATGGGAGAAGAGATATGTTTGTACGAATTTATTTCGGCATAAGCCGGCTATCAATGTAAAACCTTTTTTCGGAAGGTTCAAGTGTGGTTTATTGTTGGGTTTAATGACTGCCTGAATTTATTCTGATAATTGGTTGATAGTTTTGTTGCAAGAAAAGGATGCTGATGAGGAATGTGGTAATTCCGAAACGTGCGTCCATCCAACCATCTTGCAGTCTATAGGGCTTTGCCCAAATAAATTTGACAAACATTCTTTTCCTCTGTTGGTTAAGTTACACTTGTAATTTAGTCAATACATGGTTTTAAGCTGAAATCAAAAAAAAAAAAAAAAAAAAAAACAACAAAATTGTATTTCTATAGAAAATTTTGTCAAAATTTTAACTCAGTAGCAAATTTTGTCATAATTTCATTTCTGCATAGAATTTTTGCAAAATTTTAAATTTTGTCAAAATTTTAACTCTGTACAAAATTTTGTCATAATTTCATTTCTGCATAGAATTTTTGCAAAATTTTAAATTCTATAGAAAATTTTGTCAAAATTTTAAATTCTATAGAAAATTTTGTCAAAATTTATTTCTATAGAAAATTTTGTCAAATTTTAATTCTATAGAATATTTTTGCAAAATTTTATTTCTATAGAAAATTTTGTCAACATTTTTATTTCTATAGAAAATTTTGTCAATATTTATTTCCATAGAAAATTTTGTCAACATTTTATTTCTATAGACAATTTTTTCAAAATTTTATTTCTATAGAAAATTTTGCCAAAATTTATTTTATAGAAAATTATGTCAAAATGGTATTTTATAGATCATTTTGAAAATTTTGTCAAAATTTTATTTCCATACAAAATGTTGTCAAAATTTTATTTCTATAGAATATTTTTGAAAAGTTTTATTTCTCTAGAAAATTTAGTCACAAATATTATTTCTATAGAAAATTTTGTCAAAATTTTGTCGACATTTTAATTCTATAGAAAGTTTTGTCAAAATTTTATTTTATATTTTGTCGAAATTTTATTTCTATAGAAAATTTTGTCAGAATTTTGTTTCTATAGAAAATTTTGTCAAAATTTTATTTCTATAGAAAATTTTGTCAAAATTTTGTTTCTGTAGAAAATTTTGTCAAAATTTTATTTCTGTAGAAAATTTTGTCAAAATTTTATTTCTGTAGAAAATTTTGTAAAAATTTTATTTCTATAGAAAATTTTGTAAAAATTTTACTTCTATAGAAAATTTTGTCCAATTTTTATTTCTATAGAAAATTTTGTCAAAATTTTATTTCTTTCAATCGTTTTGTTTTGTTATTGTTGACTTTTGTTCTTTAACCATTGTTGTTGTTTTTTTGATTTCAGCTTAAAAGCATACATTGACTAAACTACAAGTGTAGCTCAACCAACAGAGGAAAAGAATGTCTGTCAAATTTATTTGGGCAAAGCCCTATAGACTGCAAGATGGTTGGATGGACGCACGTTTCAGAATTACCACATTCCTCATCAGCAACCTCTACTTGCAGCAAAACTATCAACCAATTATCAGAATAAATTCAGGCAGTTCATAAAAGCCAACAATAAACGACACTTGAACCCTCCGAAAATTTTGTCAAAAGAAAATGTTGTCAACATTTTATTTCTATAGAAAATGTCAAAATTTTATTTCTATAGAAAATTTTGTCAAAATTTTGTTTCTGTAGAAAATTTTGTCAAAATTTTATTTCTATGGAAAATTTTATCAAAATTTTATTTTATAGAAAATTTTATCAAAATTTTATTTCTATAGAAAATTTTTTTCAAAATTTTATTTTATAAAAAATTTTGTCAAAATTTTATTCCTATAGAACATTTTTGCAAAATTTTGTTTCTATAGAAAATTTTGTCAACATTTTATTTCTATAGAAAATTTTGTCAAAATTTTATTTCTAAAGAAAATTTTGCCAAATTTTATTTTATAGAAAATTTTGTCAAAATTTTATTTTATAGATCATTCTGAAAATTTTATCAAAATTTTATTTCTGTAGAAAATGTTGTCAAAATTTTATTTCTATAGAATATTGTTGCAAAATTTTATTTCTATAGAAAATTTTGTCAAAATTTTATTTCTGTAGAAAATTTTACCAAATTTTATTTTATAAAAAATTTTGTCAAAATTGTATTTTATAGAAAATTTTGTCAAAATTGTATTTTATAGAAAATTTTGTCAAAAGAAAATGTTGTCAAAATTTTGTTTCTGTAGAAAATTTTGTCAAAATTTTATTTCTATGGAAAATTTTATCAAAATTTTATTTTATAGAAAATTTTATCAAAATTTTATTTCTATAGAAAATTTTTTTCAAAATTTTATTTTATAGAAAATTTTGTCAAAATTTTATTCCTATAGAACATTTTTGCAAAATTTTGTTTCTATAGAAAATTTTGTCAACATTTTATTTCTATAGAAAATTTTGTCAAAATTTTATTTCTAAAGAAAATTTTGCCAAATTTTATTTTATAGAAAATTTTGTCAAAATTTTATTTTATAGATCATTCTGAAAATTTTATCAAAATTTATCAAAATTTTATTTCTATAGAAAGTTTTGTAAAAATTTTATTTCTATAGAAAATTTTGTAAAAATTTTACTTCTATAGAAAGTTTTGTCCAATTTTTATTTCTATAGAACATTTTGTCCAATTTTTATTTCTATAGAAAATGTTGTCAAAATTTTATTTCTATAGAAAATTTTGTAAAAATGTTATTTCTTTAAAAAATTTTGTAAAAATTTTATTTCTATAGAAAATTTTGTCCAATTTTTATTTCTATAGAAAATTTTGTCAAAATTCTATTTCAAAATTTTATTTTTATAGAAAGTTTTGTCAAAATGTTATTTCTATAGAAAATTTTGTCCAATTTTTATTTCTATAGAAAATTTTATCAAAATTTTATTTCTATAGAAAATTTTGTAAAAATTTTATTTCTATAGAAAATTTTTGCAAAATTTTAATTCTATAGAAAATGTTTGCACAATTTTAATTCTATAGAAAATTTTGTCAAAATTTTAGTTCTATAGAAAACTTTAGTCAAAATTGTATCTCTATAGAAAATGTTGTCAACATTTTATTGCTTATTTCTATAGAAAATTTTGTCAAAATTTTATTTCTGTAGAAAATTTTACCAAATTTTATTTTATAGAAAATTTTGTCAAAATTGTATTTTCTAGAAAATTTTGTCAAAATTGTATTTTATAGAAAATTTTGTCAAAAGAAAATGTTGTCAAAATTTTGTTTCTGTAGAAAATTTTGTCAAAATTTTATTTCTATGGAAAATTTTATCAAAATTTTATTTTATAGAAAATTTTATCAAAATTTTATTTCTATAGAAAATTTTTTTCAAAATTTTATTTTATAGAAAATTTTGTCAAAATTTTATTCCTATAGAACATTTTTGCAAAATTTTGTTTCTATAGAAAATTTTGTCAACATTTTATTTCTATAGAAAATTTTGTCAAAATTTTATTTCTAAAGAAAATTTTGCCAAATTTTATTTTATAGAAAATTTTGTCAAAATTTTATTTTATAGATCATTCTGAAAATTTTATCAAAATTTTATTTCTGTAGAAAATGTTGTCAAAATTTTATTTCTATAGAATATTGTTGCAAAATTTTATTTCTATCGAAAATTTTGTCAAAATTTTATTTCTGTAGAAAATTTTACCAAATTTTATTTTATAGAAAATTTTGTCAAAATTGTATTTTATAGAAAATTTTGTCAAAATTGTATTTTATAGAAAATTTTATAAAAATTTTATTTCTATAGAAAATGTTTGCAAAACTTTATTTCTATAGAAAATGTTTGCAAAATTTTATTTCTATAGAAAATTTTGTCAAAATTTTATTCCTGTAGAACATTTTTGCAAAATTTTGTTTCTATAGAAAATTTTGTCAACATTTTATTTCTATAGAAAATTTTGTCAAAAATTTTATTTCTAAAGGAAATTTTGCCAAATTTTATTTTATAGAAATTTTTGTCAAAATTTTGATAAAATTTTCAGAATGATCTATAACATTCTGAAAATTAATCAAAATTTTATTTCTGTAGAAAATGTTGTCAAAATTTTATTTCTATAGAATATTGTTGAAAAATTTTATTTCTATTGAAAATTTTGTCAAAAATTTAATTTCTATAGCAAATTTTGTCAAAATTTAGTCGACATTTTAATTCTATAGAAAATTTTGTCAAAATTTTATTTTATAAAAAATTTTGTCAAAATTGTATTTTGTTGAAAAGTTTTGCAAAATTTTATTTGTATAGAAAATTTTTGCAAAATTGTATTTCTATAGAAAATTTTGTCAAAATTGTCTTTCTATAGAAAATTTTGTCAAAATTTTATTTTATAGAAAATTTTGTCAAAATTTTATTTTATAGAAAATTTTATCAAAATTTTATTTCTATAGACAATTTTATTTCCATAGACAAATTTTATTTCTATAGAAAATGTTGTCAAGATTTTATTTCTATAGAATATTTTGCCAAAATTTTATTTCTATAGAAAATTTTGTCAAAATTTTATTTCTATAGAAAATTTTGTTTCTGTAGAAAATTTTGTCAAAATTTTATTTCTGTAGAAAATTTTGTCAAAATTTAATTCCCATAGAACATTTTGTAAAAATTTTATTTCTATAGAAAGTTTTGTAAAAATTTTATTTCTATAGAAAATTTTGTAAAAATTTTACTTCTATAGAAAGTTTTGTCCAATTTTTATTTCTATAGAACATTTTGTCCAATTTTTATTTCTATAGAAAATGTTGTCAAAATTTTATTTCTATAGAAAATTTTGTAAAAATGTTATTTCTTTAAAAAATTTTGTAAAAATTTTATTTCTATAGAAAATTTTGTCCAATTTTTATTTCTATAGAAAATTTTGTCAAAATTCTATTTCAAAATTTTATTTTTATAGAAAGTTTTGTCAAAATGTTATTTCTATAGAAAATTTTGTCCAATTTTTATTTCTATAGAAAATTTTATCAAAATTTTATTTCTATAGAAAATTTTGTAAAAATTTTATTTCTATAGAAAATTTTTGCAAAATTTTAATTCTATAGAAAATTTTTGCACAATTTCAATTCTATAGAACATTTTGTCAAAATTTTAGTTCTATAGAAAACTTTAGTCAAAATTGTATCTCTATAGAAAATGTTGTCAACATTTTATTGCTTTAGCAAATTTTGTGAACATTTAATTTCTACAGAATATTTTTGCAAAATAGAAAATTTTGTCAATATTTATTTCTATAGAAAATTTTGTCAAAATTTTATTTCTATAGAAAATTTTTGCAAAATTTTAGTTCTATATAAAATTTTTGCAAAATTTTATTTCTATAGAAAATTTTTGCAAAATTTTAGATTCTATAGAAATTTTTTTCAAAATTTGGTTTTTTATAGAAAATTTTGTCAAAATATACCATTTTTCTAACAACTGTGGCAACCGTGCTAACAAGTCTGTTAGTGGCAATTTAATGATTGCACGCACTCTAACACCACCACCACCCCACATCTTTTGAAGTACTTCTCTTTCACTTAGCTATCCCATATTAGACAATGGTCTTTTGATCTACATCATCAGGTTTCCATAAAATCGATTAAAGCATAGCTTTACAATTTAATCCAATCACAAAATGTGTTCGTGTTTTTTGGTTCATACCAAAACTCATTTTCTAGGGACAACATTGTAAAGATTTTCATTAAAATATCCTGCTGCTTTGCTACATCGAAGATTTCTTAATAGAAATTCCATTTTGATCAATGTCATGCGATGGCCTTTCTTAATAATGAAACACTTATGGAGCAAGTGCTGGTGACCATTTGGAGCATTAATTTTTAGCATCAAATACAGAGTTTTTTTTGGTTTGCAAAAGGGTCAATTTTAATTTGTTGAAAAATCGATTACATTTGAAAGAAATCACAATTGAAATCAAGGCCATGCGTCATTTTAATTTCCAAATTAAATCTTAGAAAATGTTTTGCTTTGCCACATACCCATGAAAAAAAAACAAACAATAAGAAAAGTTTAAAATCAGGCAGGGTCGACTATATTATACCCTGCACCACTTTGCGGATCAATATTTTCGATATCATCTCACATCCTACAAGTTTGTTAGGTGCTATATATAGCAGACCCAGCCCGCTTCACAGTATCTTCTTGATTTTTTTAAATGCAGAGACTATTTGTTAAAAAAATATCGAATTTATTTCGAAATAAATTTTTAAGGACAATTTTGAGTTAACTTAGTCAACTATAACCTCCAGTGGATATTTCGAACGATGAGATAATAAAATAAAGCGTCTGAAAAAAATCCAAAAGATTTTAAATCTTATAAAGAGTAGGTCCACAAGGTCAATCCATGGTTTCCACACCTGAGTCCTTTGTATATCAAACAAATCGGTTTCTGTTTTTTAAGGGATGTGTATATATAAGATGTACGGTGAATATGCAAATGTAAAATGATCCCGCTTAACAAAAAGTCAGGGAGAGGATCGTCTCTTCCGACCAATTTGTTTTTTCAAAAATTATGTACTGTATTAAAATCGTTGGACCATTCTCCACGAATGCTGTGAAAGTCAGTCGAGGCCGACTATATTATACCCTGCACCACTTTGTAGATCCACATTTTCGATACTACATCAAATCCGTCAAATGTGTTGGTTGCTATATCTAAATGTTTATATATAGCAACTAAAGGGTGATACTGTCAAAATTTGGTCAATATAAACTTGACGTATTTCTTTCAATTTTGCATTTAAAAAACCTGAACACCCCTCATTTTGAAGGTGTGAGTGTGTAAAATGTTGCTTTTATTTTGATTTTGGAATTCACTTTTCAGTTGTCAAAATGCCGTTCAAGCAAGAAGAGCAGTGTATCAAAATTTTGCTCGCGCATCGCGAAAATCCGAGCTTCTCGCACGCAAAGCTGGCAAAATCGCTAAAAGTTGCCAAATCAACCGTTACAAATGTAATTGAAGTGTTTGGGGAACGTTTGTCGACAGCTAGGATGTCTGGATCGGGGGAAATCGAAAACCGGAAGCCGCTGAGACGACAAAGAGAGTTGCCGGTAGTTTCAAGCGAAACCCTAACCTCTCTCTCCGAGATGCCGCAAATAAGCTGGGTGTATCGTCTACAACCGTGCATCGAGCCAAAAAACGAGCCGGACTATCGACTTACAAATCGCGATGATAAACAAAATACGACGGCCAAAGCGCGATCCCGGAGGCTGTACACGACGATGCTGACGAAGTTTGACTGCGTGGTAATGGACGACGAAACCTACGTCAAAGCCGACTACAAGCAGCTTCCGGGACAGGAGTTTTATACGGCAAAAGGAAGGGGAAAGGTAGCAGATATTTTCAAGCACATAAAACTGTCAAAGTTCGCAAAGAAATATCTGGTTTGACAACCTGTGGCTTGAAAAGCCGCATTCTCATAGCTTCCGGGACTGTCAACCAAGAAACTTACGTCAAGGAGTGTTTCAATAAACGTCTGCTGCCTTTCCTGAAGAAACACGGTTGTTCCGTACTGTTTTGGCCGGATTTGGCATCTTGCCATTACGGTAAAAAGGCCATGGAGTGGTACGCCGCCAACAACGTGCAGGTGGTTCCCAAGGACAAGAACCCTCCCAACACGCCAGAGCTCCGCCCAATTGAGAAATACTGGGCTATTGTCAAGCGGAACCTAAAGAAGCCCAAAAAAACTGCTAAGGACGAGCAGCAGTTCAAGGCAAACTGGCTTTCTGCGGTGAAGAAGGTGGACAAGGTGGCTGTACAAAATCTGATGGCAGTTGTCAAGCGTGAGGCCCGGCAATTCGGATTTGGAAAAGCGAAAGCCTAATTGAATATTTTTCCTGAATTTTATACTAATTGAACTTGAAAAAGAAATTAAATTTGATTTTTTAAGTAAACGATTTCACCGATTTATACGCGTTTTCCCTTGACCAAATTTTGACCGTATCACCCTTTAAGACGGACATGGCTATATTGACTCAGGGGCCAGCCCTGAGCACTATTGCCAAAGACACCATATGTCTATTTCGTCTCCTTCTGGGTGTTGCAAGCATTTGCACTAACTTATAATACCCTGATCAACATTGTGGCGCAGGATACAAAAAAGAAGGGGCTTTTTTTTTTTTGAGACCACCTTCCCTGAAAATTTCAAGAAAATGAGGGAACTTTTCTTTAAGTTTCAAAATGTCGTGCAACGGTGAGGTGACTCTCCCCGTCCATATATCAACAAAATCACGTTCCCCATATTAATTTGCACAACCTCCCCATATAGGTTAGGTATGATTAGGTGGCAGCCCGATGTATCAGGCTCAAAATATTATTTTTTCAAAAATTCTATCATATACTCAAAACTTTATTACTATTGAAAATTTTGTCAAAATCTTATTTCTTTAGAAAATTTTCTCTAAATTTTATTTCTATAGAAAATTTTGTCAAAATTTTATTTCTATAAAAAAAATTTGTCAACATTTTATTTCTATAAAAAAGTTTGTCAACATTTTATTTCTATGGACAATATATCAAAATTTTATTTCTATTGATTTTTATAGAAAATTTTGTCAAAATTTTATTTTTATAGAAAATTTTGTCAAAATGTTATTTCTATGGAAAATATTATCAAAATTTTATTTATACAGAAAGTTTTGTCAAAATTTTATTTCTATAAAAAATTTTGTCAAAATTTTATTTCTATAGAAAATTTTGTCAAAATTTTATTTCTATAGAAAATTTTGTCAAAATTTTATTTCTATAGAAAATTTTGTCAAAATTGTAGTTCTATAGAAAATTTTGTCAAAATTGTAGTTCTATAAAAAATTTTGTCAAAATTGTAGTTCTATAGAAAATTTTGTCAAAATTGTAGTTCTATAGAAAATTTTGTCTAAATTTTAGTTCTATAAAAAAATTTGTCAACATTTTATTTCTATAGAAAATTTTGTCAAAATTTTATTTCTATAGGAAATTTTGTCAAAATTTTATTTCTATAAAAAATTTGTCAACATTTTATTTCTATGGAAAATATTATCAAAATTTTATTTCTATAGGAAATTTTGTCAAAATTTTATTTCTATAAAAAAAAATTGTCAACATTTTATTTCTATGGAAAATATTATCAAAATTTTATTTCTATAGGAAATTTTGCCAAAATTTTATTTCTATAGAAAATTTTGTCAAAATTTTATTCCTATAAAAATGTTTGTCAAAATTTTAGTTCTATAGAAAATTTTGTCAAAACTTTAGTTCTATTGAAAATTTTGTCAAAATTGTAGTTCTATAAGAAATTTTGTCAAAATTTTATTTCTATAGAAAATTTTGTCAAAATTTTATTCCTATAAAAATGTTTGTCAAAATTTTAGTTCTATTGAAAATTTTGTCAAAATTGTAGTTCTATAGAAAATTTTGTCAAAATTTTATTTCTATTGAATATTTTGTCAAAATTTTAGTTCTATACAAAATTTTTTCAAAATTTTAGTTCTATAGAAAATTTTGTCAAAATTTTATTTCTATAGAAAGTTTTGTCAAAATTTTATTTCTATAGAAAATATTGTCAAAATTTTATTTCTATAGAAAAATTTTGTCAACATTTTATTTCTATAAGGTTAGGTGTGGTTATGTGGCAGCCCTATGTATCAGGCTCACTTAGACTATTCAGTCCATTGTGATACCACATTGGTGAACTTCTTTCTTATCACTGAGTATTGCCCGATTCCATGTTAAGCTCAATGACAAGGGACCTCCTTTTTATAGCCGAGTCCGAACGGCATGCCACATTGCAGAGAAACCACTTAGAGAAGCTTTGAAACCCTTAGAAATGTCACCAGCATTAATGAGGTGGAATAATCCACCGCTGAAAAACATTTTGGTGTTCGGTCGAAGCAGGAATCGAACCCACGATCTTGTCTATGCAAGGCGGGCATGCTAACCAGTTCCCCCCACGACCAAATATCGAAAAATAAAGTAGCGGATCTTTGTCTAGACGCAATGCCAACCAATCCTGCACATTTCAAGAAAATCGGAGAACTTAAGCCCAACTTGCAAAAAGTCGGACAAGGGGATGCAGGAAGAAAAATCAGGTACCCCCTAATAAAAAAATCACAGCCTCAAGGCGTGTTCTCTGTCAATCTCATGTTAATCAGAAAATTTTTGTTTTTTCTGCTGTACTTCAAACAAAAATTGTGTAAAGGGGTGGTCCACCTCCGCGACCAAATACACTGAAAAAACAGTGAACCCACCAGGAAGAAAACTTTGGGTAAATTTTAGAAAATTTTGAATATTTTTAGAAAATTTTAACTAAACAGTAGAACAAACGCTGGCATCACGCTGATATGACAAAAATAGGTAAATATTTTTCGCCAAATTCAGGAAAAATTATTAGACATAAATAATTTTGTTCACTTGTTGAAGAAAATTTTGTAGTTTAAAGGAAAAAATTGGAGTTAAAAATTGCAAGAATGTCTTTAGTGGCATACGAAGTTCATGATGGACGCATTTTTAGTAAAATTTACCAATTTAAAGAAATAATGAACTATTTTGTGAGATATTCGAATTTAGTAAATCTTTATGCTTAATTTGTGTATAATTTTTTCCCGTTTTTTAGTTCATATAACTAACATACGCAAAAAATTATTAGAGTAAAAAAAAAACCTTCTCCAAACATAATAATTCCATGAAGTAAAATAAAATTAAATTGGCTTTAGTGAAATAGAGAGTTCACTTTTTTTTTTGAGTGTATCGAAAACTAAAATAGCGGGTCTTTGTCTAGACATCACTCCTAACCTTACTTGGAACTTTCACCAAATCGGAGAACTTTGACCCAATTTTAAAAAGTCGGTCAAGGGGGATATCCCCCTTCCCCACCAGATATAAAAAAAAACGAAGTTGCCTATTTTCACAACATGATTACCCTCTACGTTCTCCGTACATTTTTCATATGAAAAACATAAAATTATATTTTAACAAAAGCAACTGCGATAAATTCAAATTATAAATTTTTGTAATGTGCGCTTTAACAAAGATTTTCCCGCTTTTCCGTTGAAACTTTTCTTGAATTTTCTTTGCTATAAACCTCACAGAGTCCCAGACCTTTCCAACGAATGCAAAACCGGAAAATCGGAAATCGATTCGTGCGTTCTGGAATTGCATCAGAGATGGCGCTGTATATAAAAAAAAGATTTTCCCCATTTTCCGTTGAAACTTTTCTTGAATTTTCTTTGCTATAAACCTTGCGGAGCCCAAGACCTTACCAAGAAATGCAAAACCAGGGAAATCGGTTCGTGCGTTCTGGAGTTAAAGCGTCAGCAAGGAAAATCCGACTTATTTTTATACCATAGAACCATAGAATAGTGATGGAGGTATACTAAGTTTGTCATTCCGTGTGTAACACATCGAAATATCGGCTTTCGACTATATAAAGTATATATATTCTCGATCAGGGAGAAATTCTAAGACGATCTAAGCATGTCCGTCTGTCTGTTGTAATCACGCTACAGCCTTCAATAATTGCGCTATCATCATGAAATTTGGTACAGATTCGTTTTTTGGTTGCAGGCAGGTCAAGTTCGAAAATGGGCTATATCGCTCCAAGTTTTGATATAGTCTCCATATACACCGATTTCTCGATTTGGGGTCTTGGGCTTATAAAAACCATAGTTTTTATCCAATTTGCCTGAAATTGAAAATCTGGAGGTATTTGAGGACCATAAAAAGGTGTGTCGAAAATGGTCCGTATCGGTCCATGTTTTGGTATAGCCCCCATATAGACCGATCTACCGATTTTGCTTCTTGGGCTTCTAGAAATTGTATCCGATTTGCCTGAAATTGGAAATCTAGAGGTATTTTAGGACCATAAAGTTGTGTGTCGAAAATGGTCCGTATAGGTCCATGTTTTGGTATAGCCCCCATATAGACCGATCTCCCGATTTTGCTTCTTGGGCGTCTAGAAACTGTATTTTCCACCCGATTTGCCTGAAATTGAAAATCTAGAGGTATTTTAGGACCATAAAGAGGTGTGTCGAAAATGGTCAGTATCGGTCCATGTTTAGGTATAGTCGCCATATAGACGGATCTCCCGATTTTTATTCTTGGGCTTCTATTAACTGTATTTATTACCCGATTTGTCTGAAATTGGAAATCAAGAGATATTTTGGGACCACAAAGAGGTGTGCCGATATTGAGGTGTATCGGTCCATTTTTTTGTATAACTCCCATATAGACCGATCTCCCGATTTTACTTCTGGGACCATAAAGAGGTGCCCATCGGACCATGACGTCATGGTCATCCATGACGTCATGGTCATGGATCTCCCGATTTTTATTCTTGGGCTTCTATTAACTGTATTTATTACCCGATTTGTCTGAAATTGGAAATCAAGAGATATTTTGGGACCACAAAGAGGTGTGCCGATATTGAGGTGTATCGGTCCATTTTTTTGTATAACTCCCATATAGACCGATCTCCCGATTTTACTTCTGGGACCATAAAGAGGTGCCCATCGGACCATGTTTTGGTATAGCCCCAATATAGACCGATCTCCCGATTTTATTTCTTGGGCATATAGAAACTGTATTTTCTATCCGATTTGCCTGAAATTAAAAATCTATAAGTATTTTAGGACCATAAAGTGGTGTGTCGAAAATGGTCCGTATCGGTCCATGGTTTGGTATAGCTGCCATATAGGCCGATCTCCCGATTTTTATTCTTGGGCTTCTATAAACTGTATTTATTACTCGATTTGCCTGAAATTGGAAATCTAGAGATATTTTGGGACCACAAATAGATGTGCCGAAATTGAGGTGTATCGGTCCATTTTTTTTTTTTTTGTATAACTCCCATATAGACCGATCTTCCGATTTTACTTCTTGGGCATTTTGATATAGTTTTGATATAGTCCCCATATAAACCGATTTCTCGATTTGGGGTCTTGGGCCTATAAAAAACGTAGTTTTTGTCCAATTAGCCTGAAATTAAAAAACTAGAGGTACTTGAGGACCATAAAGAGGTGTGCCGAAAATGATGCCCATCGGACCATGTTTTGGTATAGCCCCCATATAGACCGATCTCCCGATTTTGCTTCTTGGGCGTCTAGAAACTGTATTTTCTATCCGATTTGCCTGAAATTAAAAATCTAGAGGTATTTTAGAACCATAAAGAGTCCGTATCGGTCCATGTTTTGGTATAGTCGCCATATAGACCCATTTCCTGATTTTTATTCTTTGGCTTCTATAAACTGTATTTATTACCCGATTTGCCTGAAATTGGAAATCTAGAGGTATTTTGGGACCCCAAATATGTGTGCCGAAATTGAGGTTTATCGGCCCATTTTTTTTTTTTTTGTATAACTCCCAAATAGACCGATCTCTCGGTTTTACTTCTTGGGCGCCTACAGACTATATTTTCTAGCTGATTTACTTGAAATTGAAAATCTACAGGTATTTTAAGATCACAAATAAGTGTGTCGCAAATGGTGCCTATTGGTCCATATTATGGTATAGCCCCCATATAGACCGATCTCCCGACTTTATTCTAGAATCCGTAGTTTTTATCCAAATTGCCGGAAATTAGAAATATAGACGTATCTTAGGACCATAAAGTGGTGTGTCGAAAATGGTCCGTATCGGTCCATGTTTTGGTATAGCCCGTATATAGACTGATCTCTCGATTTTACTTGGGCTTCCAGAATTCGTAGTTTTCACCAATTCGTCTGAAAGTGGAATTCTAGAGGTATTTGAGGAACATTAAGAGGTGGTTAGTATTGGTCCATGTTTGTGTATAGGCCCCATATAGACCTAAATCCCGAATTTACTTCTAGGACTTCAAATCAAAGCGTTATTTCATCATATACACAATATGTTTATGATTTCTCTAAAACTCAAACAAAATTGGTTCTCATAAATCCAGAATATGATCTTGTCTTCATAGGTAGAATCTTTAAATTTTTTCTTCGAGAAGCGTACTGGTTGAACTGATTTGCTTGGGAGAAGATTTGTCATCAAACCCCCTGAAATGCTATATATTAACAAGTAACCCGCTACGACGATGAGTTTTCAAAGTAAACTATTATATTTGATTCATGGTGGTGGGTATTCAAGATTCGGCCCGGCCGAACTTAATGCTGTATATACTTGTTTTACATTAGATTTCCATTTAAACTCAACAAGTATATGCGGCCGTAAGTTCGGCCAGGCCGAAGCTTATGAACCCTCCACCATGGATTGCGTAGAAACTTCTTCTAAACACTGCCATTCACAATCGAATTACTTAAGTTGCGGTAACGCTTGCCGATGGCAAGGTATCTTAAAACCTCCTAACACCGTCTTCTAAATTGTATGTAAGTCCATACGTGGTATATATTAAATCAAAAAAGATCGGGTAAATACGTATATAATTCAGTTTGACAAAATTTTCTATAGACATACAATTTTGACAAAATTTTCTATAGAAATAAAATTTTAACAAAATGTTCTATAGAAATCAAATTTTAAAAAAATTGTTTATAGAAATAAAATTTTGACAAAAATTTTCTATAGAAATAAAATTTTGACAAAATTTTCTATAGACATAAAATTTTGACAAAATTTTCTATAGAAATAAAATTTTAACAAAATTTTCTATAGAAATAAAATTTTGACAAAATTTCCTATAGAAATAAAACTTTAACAAAAATTTTCTATAGAAATAAAATTTTAACAAAATTTTCTATAGAAATAAAATTTTGACAAAACTTTCTATAGAAATAAAATTTTGACAAAATTGTTTATAGAAATATAATTTTGGTAGATTATTTTTGGCTCGAGTGGCAACCATGATTATGAACCGATATGGACCAATTTTTGTGTGATTGGAGATCGGCTATAACATATATAACTATAGACCGATATGGACCAATTTTAGTATGGTTGTTAGTGGCCATATAATAACACCACGTTCCAAATTTGAAGCGGATCGGATGAATTTTGCTCCTCCAAGAGGCTCCGGAGGTCAAATCTGGAAAACGGTTTATATGGGGGCTATATATAATTATGGACCGACGTGGACCAATTTTTGCATGGTTATTAGAGACCATATACCAACACCATGTACTATATTTCAGCCGGATCGGATGAAATTTGCTTCTCTTTGAGGCTCCGCAAGCCAAATCTGGGGATCGGTTTATATGGGGGCTATATATAATTAAGGACCGATGTGGACCAATTTTTGCATGGTTGTTAGAGACCCTATACCAACACCATGTACCAAATTTCAGCAAGATCGGTTGAAATTTGCTTCTCTTTGAGGCTCCGCAAGCCAAATCTGGGGATCGGTTTATATGGGGGCTATATATAATTATAGACCGATGTGGACCAATTTTTGCACAGATGTTAGAGACCATATACTTACACCACGTGCCAAATTTCAGCCGGATCGGATGAGATATGCTTCTGTTAGAAGGTCCCTTTATATACACACAAAAATTTTTTTTCTGGTTCAATCACGAAATTAATTGATCCAATTAATTTTTTAATTGAAATGTCTTCAATCACAGAAATGATAGTATCAATTAAAAAATTAATTGAAGGTCAATTAAAAAATTAATTGATCCAATTAAAAAATTAATTGATACTATTAATTTTTGTGATTGATTTTTGTTTCAATTAAAAAATTTGTTCAATCAATTAAATTTTTAATTGAATATTTTTTAAAACTCAATTAAAATTTTAATTGGAAAAATTTTCGTGAAATTTTTTTCTGTGTAGAGGCTATACGTAAAAGTGAACCGATATGGCCCATTTGCAATACCATCCGATCTACATCAATAACAACTACTTGTGCCAAGTTTCAAGTCGATAGCTTGTTTCGTTCGGAAGTTAGCGTGATTTCAACAGACGGACGGACGGACATGCTTAGATCGACTCAGAATTTCACCACGACCCAGAATATATATACTTTATGGGGTCTTAGAGCAATATTTCGATGTATTACAAACGGAATGACAAAGTTAATATACCCCCATCCTATGGTGGAGGGTATAAAAATATGAAAATTCTCGTAATATGCAATACTTTTCGTAAAAAATTTCCTTGGATGTGAAAAATTCAATTGACTCATGATCAAATCCCCAAGGTGTGAAATTTTTAATTTTATTTTCATTATTTTGTTTTATATTTTTTCGCGACATTTAATTGTCCAAAATTTAAATTTTGACTTTAAATGGCCAAATGCCGCATTTTCGAAGAGTGTTCCAAAAGAACTTCATCGCAAGTGGAAATCTGGGTCCCCCCCCCCCCCACAAATTGCTCAAAAAAAAAAATTTTGTGGAACATTTTCCGATTTTTTTTGCGATTTTAGATATTCCTTAGCTGTGACCCAAAGTTTTTTCTGGGACCCCCCCTCCCCTCCCCCCAATTGCTCTTAAAAATACATTTTGTGGAAGATTTTCCGATTTTTTGGCGATTTTAGATATTCCTTAGCTGTGACCCAAAGTTTAAGGTTTATTTGTAAAAA
The DNA here is from genome assembly GCF_050003625.1 of Haematobia irritans. NCBI lineage: Eukaryota > Metazoa > Arthropoda > Insecta > Diptera > Muscidae > Haematobia > Haematobia irritans. Next base: position 116,491,308 of record NC_134401.1, read on the forward strand.
AAAAATATAATGTAGGGTACATAAAATACCTTCAAGCTATATAAACGTTTTTGTGAATGAGTTTGTCAAATTAGCTCTTACTTATTTTCACTAGCATTTGTTAAATTTGCACGCTACCATATCGTGCTGAAGTCATATTAATTCATCTATTACAAATATTTGCTCTATTGTAAAAAAGAAAAATTATTTAGTTTAGTATCAGTGGCTAATCACTAAAGATTAATGACTGGACGACAAACATTTGGATTTACCTTTTCAGGAATTAGTCAAGCCCATATTAAAGGGCTAGAGGGGGCAATTCCGATATTTGTGATATTTCTTTAAATCCTAAATCATATTTTTGGTAATTAAGAGAATTTAAAAAATAAAATCCATTAGTATATTTTGTAAAAACGAAAAGGTTAAAGTGAATTGGTCAAAAAATTTGAAATTTCCAAAGGTCTTTAATTGAAAGCAACTATCAATTGGCTTGACATTGGCCCATAATGAAATCAGTATCATTTTATTTGCCAGACATCAAAATTAATTAAGGGTCATGGTCATGGTGATAGCTTTTTTTTTTTTTTTTTTTTTTTTTGCCTCGACATACTTCAGAACATACCACACCCCAAATGAAGAATTTCTATAGAAACAAATAGAAGACCTGGAATAAAATTAATGAATAGTTGATTTGGAATTCGTGACTAGAGTTTCAAAATTACCGATAGCGAATGAACTATAAGATACCAAGGAAAATAAAGAAAAAAGGGAATGACATTGAATTACATTAAGCGGAAATTGTTACCAATAAGGAAATAAGTGAGCAAATTTCAAATTTATATGCACTCAAAATCTGTTTTTATATACAACACGCCATCTCTGATGCAACTCCAGAACGCACGAACCGGTTTTGCATTCGTTAAAAAGGTCTCGGGCTCTGTGAGGTTTATAGCAAAGAAAATTCAAGAAAAGTTTCAGCGGAAAAGCGGGAAAATATTTTTTTACATACAGCGCACATTACAAAAATTTATAATTTGAATTTATGGCAGTTGCTTTTGTTAAAAAATAATTTTATGTTTTTCATATGAAAAATGTTCGGAGGACGTAGAGGGTAATCATGTTGTGAAAATAGGGAACTTCTTTTTTTTATATCTGGTGGGGGAGGGGGACATCCCCTTGCCCGACTTTTTAAAATTGGGTCAAAGTTCTCCGATTTGGGTGAAATTTCCAAGGAAGGTTGGGCTGATGTCTAGATAAAGACCCGCTATTTTATTCTTCGATACACTCAAAAAAAAGTGAACTCTCTATTTCACTAAAGCCAATTTAACTTTATTTTAGTTCATGGAATTATTATGTTTGGAGAAAGTTTTTTTTACTCTAATATTTTTTTGCGTATGTTACACAAATTAAGCATAAAAATTTACTAAATTCGAATATCTCACAAAATAGTTCATTATTTCTTTAAATTTGTAAATTTTACTAAAAATGCGTCCATCATGAACTTCGTATGCCACGCCACTAAAGACATTCTTGCAATTTTTAACTCCAATTTTTTCCTTCAAACTACAAAATTTTCTTCAACAAGTGAAAAAAATTATTTATGTCTAATATTTTTTCCTGAATTTGTCGAAAAATATTTACTTATTTTTGTCATATCGGCGTGATGCCAGCGTTTGTTCGTTCTACTGTTTAGTTAAAATTTTCTAAAAATATTCAAAATTTTCTAAAATTTACCCAAAGTTTTCTTCCTGGTGGGTTCACTGTTTTTTCAGTGTATTTGTTCGCGGAGGTGGTCCACCCCTTTACACAATTTTTGTTTGAAGTACAGCAAAAAAAAAAACAAAAATTCTCTGATTTACATGAGATTTACAGATAACACACCTTGAGGCTGTGAATTTATTATGGTGTACCTGATTTTTTAATATTTTGATGGGAATGGGGACTTCCCCCTTGGCCGACTTTTTGAAAATTGGAACAAAATTATCCGATTTTCTTGAATCGGCATGTAAGCAAAGAACAGCTACTTTATTTTTCGATATTTGGTCGAGGAGTGGGGGCTCCCCTTTGGCCGACTTTTTTTTTCAAAAGTACAGTGAAAAAACTAAAATTTGTCGACTTTGTGAAATTTTACGGAGAAATTGGGTGGATGTTATGAAATTTATAAAAGGTATATGATTTTTTTGGTCGGGGAAAAATAAAAGGGCACAGGAAGACCTCATTTCTCCTCAAGTACATGCCGTGGAAAAATTTAACTTTCCCAATTTACTTGAAATTTACAGAGGATGTGGGGTAGGTTATAGCATTATAATGGATATCTGATTTTGTGATATTTGGAAGGGAAGAGGGGCCTCCCTTTGCGCTGCTATTTTAAAAATGGGCTTAGGTTAGGTGGCAGTCCGATGTATTAGGCTCACTTAGACTATTCAGTCCATTGTGATACCACATTGGTGAACTTCTCTCTTATCACTGAGTACTGCCCTATTGCATGTTAAGCTCAACTACAAGGGACCTGCTTTTTATAGCCGAGTCCGAACGGCGTTCCACATTGTAGTGAAACCACTTAGAGAGGCTTTTGAAACCCTCAGAAGTGTCACCAGCATTACTGAGGTGGGATAATCCACCGCTGAAAAACTTTTTGGTGTTCGGTCGAAGCAGGAATTGAACCCACGAAATTGTGTATGCAAGGCGGGCATGCTAACCATTGCACCACAATGGCTCCCAAAAAAAATGGGCTTATAATTTGTTTGAGATTTTCTGGGACGTCTACACAATATACGCTATATCATAGTTCGATATTGGGACGGGGAGGGAGACCTCCTCTAAAACTGAAAGAAACTAGAATTTTCAAATTTATTTGAAATTTACAAAGGCCGTAGGAGAAGACTATGAAATCCAATTGGTTTACTTGACTTTTTAGGTATTTGGACAGGAACCTTCTCCTTGCCCCACACTACGAAACTTAAAGGAAATTTTACAGATTGGAATTGGAATTTGCAAAGAAAGTGACGTCCCTTTACAAAAAATAGAGCAAAATCTAAACTTCTCCGATTTACTTGAAATTGGGAGAATTTATAAAGGGGAACATGATTTTTCGATGTCTGGTTTGGGAAATAGTGAACTTGGGTAGTATGTGAAATGAATACAGGGTACGTGAATTTACGATATCTGTTCGGGGAGGAGCGAAGGAGGGGTTCCTTTTGGCCCATTTTTTTTTTTTGAAAATAGAAAGTAGAGCATTGTCGATAAATGGGAACTCGGTACATAATTTTATAATTTTTCCACAGGCTTTTTTTACTTAAACTTTTTTTAAGTAAAAAAACTAAATTTACATGAAGTTGACAGGCAACGTAGAGGGTTCTTCATTTTCCGGTATATGTTTGGGAAAGGCATGTTTCTCGTGTCCAACACTTTAAAAAATGTTAATATGGCCAATTTTTAAGTACTTTTACTCTTTTCGATTTTTTTAAATGGTATGTTGAGGCGAAGTATATCCCCTTGACAAACCACGCTTGAAATTCCCAGGAAATGTAGATGATTTTCCAACGATTTGAATACAGAACAATTAAAAAACAAAAAATTGGTTGAAAGGGAACACACCCTACCCGACGTTGATTAAGCCGGTCCGTATTACATCTACATAACCACACTATTTCTGTATACAAACGAAAAAGCAAGTAGTCCGATTTGTTTAAAATGTACGTGACACGTGTATGGAAACCATGGAGTGATTAATCTGTACTTCAGTTTTTGTGCCAGACTTCCCCTGACCCTACTCTTTACAAAAGTTCAAATATTTTCGAATTTGTTTTCAAATCGAAGGATATGGTTGACTAATTTCACGAAAATATGCTTCGGGAGGCGCAGCGAAGCGGGCCAGCGCATGGACTGTTAATATGGTTGACATCCATCCTATGATAAGCCCATATTAAATTCATCGCCAAGCTAAAAAATTATAACTTTTCCCCGCTACAAAGTAAGCAAAACATCAGCGCAACATATTTTTATGCTTTGTAATTTTTTATGATGAAAATTTTTAAAATGTTTAAATTTATCTCAGCGGCCATTTCGTCTTTTCTCGCTTATACAAGACAAAAATCCATCTTAAGTGACAGCTTATTGGCTAACTAATGTCTCCTGAGGACCACACTCAATTGTCGTTGGTGGCCTTTATCCCAACGATAACCAATTAAAAGTAACTGGTTTTTATCATCATGGCATCTTTCATTAGAACATGGTGTAATGACCGGAAGTATTAAGAGAATTGAGGTCGGATGTAAGTTTGCAATTAATAACCAGTGGTTGGTGGGATTACAATGACATCCCACACCCCAGGGCTCTGAATAAGTGAACCATGGGAGCGTAAACTTAATAGCATCACTTAAGTGACAATTACTCATACGCACCAATATCCCAGTAGCTACGACAAGCTATAATAAATGAATTAAACTTTAAATTGCTGATGAACACAAATATGGGCAATATTTAAAGCTTAGGATTATGGCATAAAATTTGAAATTGGCGTTGTTATGATGAAGAAGACACTACAGTGTGACTGATATGTCAAATCAGAAGACCGCTCTGTATGAAAGCTATATCAAAACATCGACCATCATAAATCAAATTTAGTACAACTCTCTTCGGACTTAAAATAAGATGTAAAATTTCTAATAATGACAAAATAAAATTTTGGCAAAATTTTCTATAGAAATAAAATTTTGACAAAATTCTCTGTAGAAATAACATTTTTATAAAATTTTCTATAGAAATAAAATGTTGACAAAATTTTCTATAGAAATAAAATTTTGACACGATTTTCTATAGAAATAAAATTTTGATAAAATTTTTTATAGAAATAAAATTTTGACAAAATTTTCTATAGAAATAAAATTTTGACAAAATTTTCTATAGAAATAAAATTTTGACAAAATTTTCCATAGAATTAAATTTTGACAAAATTTTCTATAGAAATAAAATTTTGGCAAAATTGTCTATAGAATTAAATTTTGACAAAATTTTTTATGGAAATAAAATTTTGATAAAATTTTTTATAGAAATAAAATTTTGAAAAAATTTTCTATGGAAATAAAATTTTGACAAAATTTTCTATAGAAATAAAATTTTGACGAAATTTTCTATAGAAATAAAATTTTGATAAAATTTTCTATAGAAATAAAATTTTGACAACATTTTCTATAGAAATTAAATTTTGACAAAATTTTCTATGGAAATAAAATTTTGACAAAATTTTCTATAGAAATAAAATTTTGACAAAATTTTGTATAGAAATAAAATTTTGACAAAATTTTCTATAGAAATAAAATTTTGACGAAATTTTCTATAGAAATACAATTTTGACAAAATTTTCTATAGAAATAATATTTTGAAAAAAAAAAATTTCTATAGAAATAAAATTTTGACAAACTTTTCTATGGGAATACAATTTTGACAAAAATTTCTATAGAAATAAAATTTTGACGAAATTTTCTAAAGAAATAAAATTTTGACAAAATTTTCTATAGAAATAAAATTTTGACAAAATTTTCTATAGAAATAAAATTTTGACATAATTTTCTATAGGAATAAAACTTTTGACAAAATTTTCTATAGAAATAAAATTTTGACAAAATTTTCTATAGAAATATAATTTTGAAAAAATTTGCTATAGAAAAAAAAATTTTGACAAAATTTTCTATAGAAATAAAATTTTGATAAAATTTTTAATAGAAATAAATTTTTGAAAAGTTTCTATAGAAATAATATTTTGACAAAATTTTCTATAGAAATAAAGTTTTGACAAAATTTTCTATAGAAATAAAGTTTTGACAAAATTTTCTATAGAAATAAAGTTTTGACAAAATTTTCTATAGAAATAAAATTTTCATTCGTTTTGTTATTGTTGGTTTTTGTTCTTTAATCATTGTTGTTGTTTTTTTGATTTCAGCTTAAAACCATACATTGACTAAACTATAAGTGTAGCTTAACCAACAGAGGAAAAGAATGTTGGTCAAATTTATTTGGGCAAAGCCCTATATTTCGGCAAAAGCCGACTATCAATGTAAAACCTATTTTCGGAAGGTTCAAGTGTGATTTATTGTTGGGTTTAATGAACTGCCTGAATTTATTCTGATAATTGGTTGATAGTTTTGCTGCCAGTAGAGGATGCTGATGAGGAATGTGGTAATTCGGAAAAAGCTGTACATCCAACCATCTTGCAGTCTATAGGGCTTTGCCAAAATAAATTTGACAAACATTATTTTCCTTTGTTGGTTAAGCTACACTTGTAGTTTAGTCAATGTATGGTTTTAAGCTGAAATCAAGAAATAAAATTTTGACAAAATTTTCTATAGAAACTAAACTTTGACAAAATTTTCTATGGAAATAAAATTTTGATAAACTTTTCTATAGAAATAAAATGTTGATAAAATTTTCTATAGAAACAAAATGTTGACAAAATTTTCTATAGAAATGAAATTTTCGTAAAATTTTCTATAGAAATAAAATTATGACAAAATTTTCTATAGAAATAAAATTTTGACAAAATTTTCTATAAAAAAATTTTTTGACAAAAATTTCGATAGAAAGAAAATTTTGACAAAAATTTCGATAGAAATAAAATTTTGACAAAATTTTCTATAGAAATACAATTTTGACAAAATTTTCTATAGAATTAAAATTTTGACAACATTTTCTATAGAAATAAAATTTTGATAAATTTTTTTATAGAAATAAAATTTTGGCAAAATTTTCTATAAAAATAAAATTTTGATAAAATTTTTTATAGAAATAAAATTTTTGTAAAATTTTCTTTAGAAATAAAATTTTTGTAAAATTTTCTATAGAAATAAAATTTTGACAAAATTTTCTTTAGAAATAAAATTTTGACAAAATTTTCTATAGAAAAAAAAATTTTCTATAGAAAAACAATTTTGACTACATTTTCTTTAGAAATAAAATTTTGACAAAATTTTCTTTATAAACAAAATTTTGACAAAAATTTCTTTATAAATAAAATTTTGACAGAATTTTCTTAAGAAATAAAATTTTCGTAACATTTTCTATAGAAATAAAATTTTGACAAAATTTTCTATTGAAATACAATTTTGACAAAAGTTTCTATAGAAATAAAATTTTGGCAGAATTTTCTTTAGAAATAAAATGTTCGTAAAATTTTCTATAGAAATAAAATTTTGTAAAAATTTTCCATAGAAATAAAATTTTGAAAAAAATTTCTATAGAAATAAAATTTTGAAAAAATTTGCTATAGAAATAATATTTCGACAAAATTTTCTATAGAAGTAAAATTTTGACAGAATTTTCTTTAGAAATAAAATTTTTGTAAAATTTTCTATAGAAATGAAATTTTGACAAAAATTTATAGAAATAAAATTTTGACAAAAATTTTCTATAGAAATAAAATTTTGAAAAAATTTTTAATAGAAATAAAATTTTGAAAAAATTTTCTATAGAAATAAAATTTTGAAAAAATTTGCTATAGAAATAATATTTCGACAAAATTTTCTATAGAAGTAAAATTTTGACAGAATTTTCTTTAGAAATAAAATTTTTGTTAGGTTTTCTATAGAAATGAAATTTTGACAAAATTTTATAGAAATAAAATTTTGACAAAAATTTTCTATAGAAATACCATTTTACTAAATTTTCTGTAGAAATAAAATTTTGACAAATTTTTCTTTATAAATAAAATTTTGACAAAATTTTCTTTATAAATAGAATTTATAAATAAAATTTAGAAATAAAACTTTCGTAAAATTTTCTATAGAAATAAAATTTTGACAAAATTTTTCCTAGACTAAAATTTTGACAAAATTTTCTATAGAAATGAAATTTTGACAAAATTTTATAGAAATAAAATTTTTACAAAATTTTCTATAGCAAAAAAGTTTTGAAAAAATTTTCTATAGAAATAAAATTTTGACAAACTTTTCTACAGAAATAAAATTTTGACAAAATTTTCGATAGAAATAAAATTTTGACAAAATTTTCTATAGAAATAAAATTTTGACAAAATTTTCTATAGAAATAAAATTTTGACAAAATTTTCTATAGAAGTAAAATGTTGACAAAAATTTCTATAGAAATAAAATTTTGAGAAAATTTTCTATAGAAATAAAATTTTGAGAAAATTTTCTATAGAAATAAAATTTTGATAAAAGTTTCTATAGAAATACAATTTTGACAAAATTTTCTATAGAAATACAATTTTGACAAAATTTTCTATGGAAATAAAATTTTTATTGTTGTTTTTGATCCCAGCTTAAAGCCATGCATTGACTAAACTACAAGTGTAGCTTAACCAACAGAGGAAAAGTATGCTTGTCAAATTTATTTGGGCAAAGCCCTATAGACTGCAAGATGGTTGGATGTGCAGCTGTTGTGATAAAATTTTCTATACAAATAAAATTTTGATAAAATTTTCTGTAGAAGTAAAATTTTGACAAAATATTCTATAGAAATAAAATTTATATTTCATGTTAGCCTGATACCGAAACAGGCAATTGGAAATAAAGTTTTCGTAAAATTTTCTATAGAAATAAAATTTTGACAAAATTTTCTATAGAAATAAAATTTTGACAAAAATTTCGATAGAAATAAAATTTTGACAAAGTTTTCTATAGAAATACAATTTTGACAAAATTTTCTATAGAATTAAAATTTTGACAAAATTTTCTATCGAAATGAAATTGTAACAAAATTTTCTATATCGATAAAATTTTGACATTTTCCACGTTCATTCAATATGTTTTTGAAATGGTTCACTTTCATTTAATTTTCAGACTCAAAGGAATCTTTAAAATCGATTTCACCTCCCGTACAAGCTAAAAAATTTTCTATAGAAAAAAAATTTTCTATAGAAATAAAATTTTGACTAAATTTTCTTTAGAACTAAAATTTTGGCAAATTTTTCTTTATAAATAAAATTTTGACAGAATTTTCTATAGAAATAAAATTTTGACAAAATTTTCTATAGAAATAAAATTTTGACAAAATTTTCTTTAGAAATAAAATTTTGACAAAAATTTCTTTAGAAATAAAATTTTGACAAAAATTTCTGTAGAAATAAAATTTTTACAAAATTTTCAATAGAAATAAAATTTTGTGAAAGTTTTTTTATAGAAATAAAATTTTGTGAACATTTTCTATAGAAATAAAATTTTGTGAAAATTTTCTATAGAAATAAAATTTTGTGAAAATTTTCTATAGAAATAAAATTTTGACAAAATTTTCTATAGAAATAAAATTTTTGACAAAATTTTGACAAAATTTTCTATAGAAATGAAATTTTAACAAAAATTTCTATACAGATAAAATTTTGAAATTTTCCACGTTCATTCAATATGTTTTTGAAATGGTTCATTTTCATTTAATTTTCAGACTCCAATGAATCTTTAAAATCGATTTAACCTCACTTACAAGCTATCATCTTTAAAGATTCGTTTAAACAACCGTAGATGTCTGTTATGGTAAATATCATCACATCAGCATTATTCTGCAATTTCTGTTACAAATAAAAAGAAAAAGCTGGCCACAATTGGGTGGCTTTCCATGGCATGCCGCAAACACTTGAATTCATTTCAGATACAGCATTTTTTTCTCCATCACCACCAATACCACAAGGACCACAGTGTTTCGAGACATCATCTATAGTTCAAGCTCTAAAGGATCAGCTACAGCTTAACATTTGTCTACTCATTACGGGGACATAATAACGGTGGCCACTGATTGTGGTGATTGTCCCAAGCAGTCTGTAAGTCATTCTCGTTGAATAGTTCTGACATTACTAAGGAGTTTTTTTTGCATTTTTTTTTTGTTTTGCTACTTGCCTTTGACTTTCATGGATGGCCTGAAGGCAGGCCATCGTCATCGTCGTCGTTGTCATTGAGTATTCATTTGTCATCCATGAACCAAACTCAATTTCAATATGAACATCGAGCCCACTGAGTTCACAAATTTAATAGACAGACCAACAGATGGACGGACAAATAGTAAGACTTACCATCCATATTTAATCCTCTTAAGTCACTTTGACTATGAAATCCTCTTGTAGCTTTTAGATGAAAAGAAATCAACTTCCTTTGAATGGAGCCCATATTAAGTGGAGCCACGTGATAAGAAATCCTTAAAGGCGGAATAGTAGACGAAATGACATTTGTCACATCCTCTGTAATTATGATTGGATATTGTATTGCCGATGTTTTTTTCGCTAAATTTAATTTAATTCTAAGGCTCTTGGGTCTAATTGTTAAATCTTTCTGTTTTCCTTCGTATAAAAATCATATGCTTCATACCTTAATGTCTATGGCTCGTGGAGAATTTCGCATAAACGATGTGACTGACCGCATAATGAATGTGGTCTTGATTCATTGAGTTCTCTTTTTATTTTGTGGCAACAGCATTCGCAATTACTTGATTTCAATGTCATTAATGATACATTAAGGGAGACAGTGGTTAAAAAAATTCATATTTAGAGAACCACATTCTACAATAAAACAAAATGTTTGTGATATTAAAGATTACGCATCTTTAATTTTAGGATGCACAATTTATACAATCTGGGGGGTAAATTTCTTTGAAATAACGAAATTTTAATAAAAGGGAGAGTTGCACATCCCCCCCCCCCCCCCTCAGGAAAGGAGAGTTGCCACCCCCAATTGGTAAATTTCAAGTAATTTTTATACCCACCACCATAGAATGGTGACGGGGGTATAATAAGTTTGTCATTCCGTTTGTAACACATCGAAATATCGATTTCTGACTATATAAAGTATATATATTCTTGATCAGGGAGAAATTCTAAGACGATATAACGATGTCCGTCTTTCCGTCTGTCTGTCTGTTGTAATCACGCTACAGTCTTCAATAATGAAGCAATCGTGCTGAAATTTTGCACAAACTCATCTTTTGTGTGCAGGCAGGTCAAGTTCGAAGATGGGCTATATCGGTCCAGGTTTTGATATAGTCCCCATATAAACCGACCTCCCGATTTGGGGTCTTGGGCTTATAGAAATCGTAGTTTTTATCCAATGTGCCTGAAATTTTAAATCTAGAGGTATTTTATGACCATAAAGATGTGTGCCAAAAATGGTGAGTATCGGTCCATGTTTTGGTATAGCCCCCATATAGACCGATCTCCCGATTTTACTTCTTGGGCTTATAGAAACCGCAGTTTTTATTCAATTTACCTGAAATTGGAAATCTAGAGGTATTGTAGGACCACAAATACGTGTGCCAAAAATTGTGAGTATCGGTCCATGTTTTGGTATGGTCCCCATATAAAACGACCTCCCGATTTGGGGTCTTGGGCTTATAGAAACCGTAGTTTTTATCCAATTTGTCTGAAATTGGAAATCTAGAGGTATCTTAGGACCATAAAGAGGTGTGCCGAAAATGGTGAGTATCGGTCCATATTTTGATATAGCCCCCATATAGGCCGATTTCCCTATGTTACTTCTTGGGCTTCTAGAATCCGAAGTTTTTATCCTATTTGCCTGAAATTGGAAATCTAGAGGTAATTTTATCCGATTTGCCTGAAATTGTAAATATTCTGGTATTTTAGGCTCACAAAAACGTGTATCGGATTAAGTTTTTATCGGTCCATTTGGTAATGCCTCCATATAGACCGACTTCACTTCTTGAGGGTGTAGAAGGCGCACTGCTCATGAAAATTGCTTGAAACTCAATGTAAAATTTCCAGATTTTACTTCTGCAGATTTAAGATTTCAAATCAAGACGTTATGTTATAATTTTCTTGCAGACTTACAAGAGATGTTAATTATTCCCGTAAAACTCAAACAAAAATGGTTCTTATAAATCCAGAATCTGATGTAGTCCTCATAGGTGAAATCTTCAAATTTATCTTCGGGAAGTGTCCCCAAGTCCTCAAACCCTCCTGAAATTTCAAAGGAAACCCTAATATTTGGTTCATGGTGGTGGGTATTTAAGGTTCGGCCCGGCCGAACTTACTGCTGTATATACTTGTTCATTATACTATAGAAATAGTTGAGCAAAGGGGAGGTCCACCTCCCCGACAAAATATCAAAAAATAAAATAGCGGATCTTTGACAAGCCAGAAGAGAAGTGTAACCTGTGGTTTCTTTTCGTATTGCAATCTTATCCACAAAATGTCGGTAGTAGTGAGTAAGCCACCAATTACTTTACGATCTTTTGTATTAATACAAATGGAAATATAAAAACACCACTACACACAAAAAATTTTTTCTCTGATTCAATCACCAAATTAATTGATCCAATTAATTTTTTAATTGAAATGTCTTCAATCACGAAAATGATAGTATCAATCACAGTTTTAATTGGGCATAGAAAAAATTCTTGATTAAAAAATTAATTGATTTTTTCAGCAAAATTCAATTAATGTTTTAATTGATTCAATTAAAAATTTAATTGATGTTGATTGCAAAACGCAATTAATTTATTAATTAAAAAGGTAACTATTTTTAATTACTTAGTTAGATTGGCCAAGAGTTTTTATTTGGATTAACAAATGATTGTTTGAAATACATTTTTAATTAAAAAAGTAAAAAAAAATCAGCACTTTTTTTAACTGAATTAGTCTTCCGAATTTGATTAAAAAGTTAATTGTATCAATTAATTTTTTAATTAAACATTTTAAAAATTTCAATCATTGGCTTAATTAACTTAATGTTTCTATCATGATTAAAAAGTTAATTATATCAATTAATTTATTAATTGAAAAAATTGTGAACTTCAATTAACTTTTTAATTGGAAATATTTTGGTGATATTTTTTTCTGTGTAGTATATACCAATATTCGTTTGCAGTGTTAAAACAATCGGCATCGCAACAATGCTCGGTTAACAAAAAACGAGTTTGGTCGTATATACACAACGAGTGTGATTGCACACAACAACAACATGAAAAATACAATTTTTAAGAAAGTACAAACAGGTTTTTTTTCGCGAAACAGTACTTTCACTAAATTTCAACAAAAAATCCATTGAAAGATTATTGTCCAGAGCTCCTTTAGACTGAATTTGAAAGAAAATAAAAATTTGTTTGTCAACCCCCAATTTTAATTTTTTTTTTGATTGTGGTAGAATTCTACTCTCTTATAGATTGGTATAACTCATGGTACTTCATAAATTTTCTGTAGATAAATAAAACTAAAATTTTGAAAAAAAAATCTATAGAAATAAAAGTTTGACAAAATTGAATAAAGAAATAAAATTTTGAAAAAAAAAAAATTCTAAAGGAATAAAAAACAAAATTTTCCATATAAATAAAATATTGACAAAAATGTCTATAGAAATAAAATTTTGACAAAAGTTTCATTTGAAATAAAATTTTGACAAAATTTTCTATAGAAATAAAATTTTGACAAAATTTTCTACCGAAATAAAATTTTGACAAAATTTTCTGTAGAAATAAAATTTTGTGAAAATTCTCTATAAAAATAAAATTTTGACAAAATTTTCTATAGAAATAAAATTTTGACAACATTTTCTACAGAAATAAAATTTTGACAAAATTTTCTATAGATATAAAATTTTAACAAAATTTTCTATAGATATAAAATTTGACAAAATTTTCTATAGAAATAAAATTTTGACAAAATTTTCTACCGAAATAAAATTTTGACAAAATTTTCGGTAGAAATAAAATTTTGAAAAAATGTTGACAAAATTTTCTATAGAAATAAAATTTTGTGAAAATTTTCTATAGATATAAAATTTTGACAAAATTTTCTATAGAAATAAAATTTTGACAAAATTTTCTACCGAAATAAAATTTTGTCAAAATTTTCTATAGAAATAAAATTTTGACAATATTTTCTACAGAAATAAAATTTTTACAAAATTTTCTATAGAAATAACATTTTGTGAAAATTTTCTATAAAAATAAAATTTTGTGAAAATTTTCTGTAGATATAAAATTTTGACAAAATTTCCAATAGAAATAAAATTTTTGACAAAATTTGCTACAGGAGTAAAATTTTGACAAATTTTTCTATAGAAATAAAATTTTGACAAAATTTTCTATAAAAATAAAATTTTGACAACATTTTTACAGAAATAAAGTTTTGACAAAATTTTCTACAGAAATAAATTTTTGACAAAATTTTCTACAGAAATAAAATTTGGAAAAATTTTCTATAGAAATAAAATTTTGACAAAATTTTCGATAGAAATAAAATTTTGAAAAAATGTTCTATAGAAATAAAATTTAAAAAAAAAAATTCTAAACAAAACAAAATTTTCCATAGAAATAAATGTTTGACAAAATTTTCTATAGAAATAAAATTTTGACAAAATTTTCTACAGAAGTAAAATTTTGACAAAATTTTCTACAGAAATAAAATTTTGTGAAAATTTTTTATAAAAATAAAATTTTGACAAAATTTTTTTTTGATTTTTCTGATTGATTATCGTTGACCTTTTTATTTTATTTTTAAGCAATACTTATCATAGTTTCGGCTATAGGTCGATTAAAAAACATAGGATTGATGTTTTTATTTAAGTTTTATTTCCAATATTTCGGTTGACCTCGTCAAAACCGTTTTCAAGGATTTATTCTGGTGTACACAGCTTCACACTCTGTTTTACAAAATTTTTTTGACAAAATTTTCTATAGAAATAAAATTTTGTGAAAATTTTTTATAAAAATAAAATTTTGACAAAATTTTTTATAGGAATAAAATTTCGACAAAAATTTCTACAGAAATAAAATTTTGATAAAATTTTCTATAGAAATAAAATTTTGTCAAAATTTTCGATAGAAATAAAATTTTGACAAAATTTTCTATAAAAATAACATTTTCCGAAAATTTTCTATAAAAATAAAATTTTGACAAAATTTTCTATAGAAATAAAATTTTGACAAAATTTTCTATAGATATAAAATTTTGACAACATTTTCTATAGAAATAAAATTTTGACAAAATTTTTTATAGAAATAAAATTTTTAAAAAAAATTTCTACACAGAACAGAATTTTCCATAGAAATAAATTTTTGACAAAATTTTATATAGAAATAAAATTTTGACACAAATTTTTATAGAAATAAAATGTTGACAAAATTTCCTGTAGAAATGAAATTTTTGACAAAATTTTCTATAGAAATAAAATCTTTAGCAAAATTTTCTATAGAAATAAATTTTTGACAGAATTGTTTTTTCAGAAAAAAGGACAACATTTGTTATAGAAATAAAATTTTGTGAAAATTAAATTTTGACAAAATTTTCTATAGTAATAAAATTTTGTGAAAATTTTCTATGGAATTAAATTGTTGACAAAATTTTCTATAGAAATAATTTTGTTGTTGTTTTTGATTTCAGCTTAAATCCATGCATTGACTAAACTACAAATGTAGCTTAACCAACAGAGGAAAAGAATGTTTGTCAAATTTATTTGGGCAAAGCCCTATAGACTGCAAGATGGTTGGATGGACGCACATTTCGGAATTACCACATTCCTCTACCTGCAGCAAAACTATCAACCAATTATCAGAATAAATTCAGGCAGTTCACTAAACCCAAAATGAACCACACTTGAACCTTCCGAAAAAAGGTTTATGATAGCCGGCCTATGCCGAAATAAATTTGTACAAAAGAAAAAGAGATATATTTGTACAAATTTATTTCGGCAAAGGCCGGCTATCATAAACCTTTTTTCGAAAGGTTCAAGTGTGGTTCATTTTGTGTTTAGTGAACTGCCTGAATTTATTCGGCGACCGGACATATCCCCCAACGGACATTTCGCCCAAAATGATTTTTGGGCGTTATGACCTCCAAAGGGGCGGTCACATCGCCCAATTTTAGTTTTGGCTTTATGTCCTCCCTCATCGCGGTCATATGTCCCAAAAAATAGGCGGTCAAAACGCCCAATATTTTATGGGGAAAATAGTGTCGGAATAGAAATAAAAAACTGTCCTAAATGAAGTAGTTTTTATCCCCAATTTTGGTTAACTAAATACGTACGGTATTTAATTGAAAATGCCGTAAGTAGAAAGACAGTGCAGATCTCGTGGTCTATAAGAAAATTAAGGAGAAAATGGTGCAAAACGCTCCACAAAGTCCCCAAGAACTTGCCAAATCAGAACATATGAGTGAATACTAAATGTGCGAAAGTGTGCCGGAAAAGATATTTTAGCAAACCACTATTAATGGAAGCCGATTAGGCATACAGTCTCTTTGTGTTCCAACCCAGTAACTGAAATAATGAATGAATGAAATATGGATGATGGAGATGCTATTGTTTTATTGATGTCCCCTTTTCGGTCGTTGTTAAATTCATCACATTCAGTTCGTCCTCAAATCCTAGCGATTTTCAGTTTATTATCTTGTTCTAAACATTAAAATTGGAAAGAGATGAGATGATCGACGTGCTGCTGATGGGTACTTGAAAAAATTCGCGCGCGCGATTTATTTCAAGTACCCATCAGCAGCACGTCGATCATCTCATCTGCCTCTAAATCGCGCGCACGAATCCTTTTTTAAATTCTCACATTCATTTCATCCTCACATTCTTGCAACTTTCGTTTTATTATCTTGTTCTAAACATTAAAATTGGAAAGAGATGAGATGATCGATGTGCTGCTGATGGGTACTTGAAATAAATCGCGCGCGCGATTTTTTTCACTTACCCATCAGCAACAAATCGATCATCTCATCTCGTTCCAATTTTCAGTTTAAAATACATAATTTTCAATTCAGCATTTGTCTGGTTTGTTCAAAAGAAAAAAATTATCAATTTCCGAATTTTCATGTTTCAATATATAAATTCAAATATCTTGGAGCTTAAACCGACCTATTTCACGAGCGAAATAGGTCTTCGTAGTGCCACTTTAGCCGCTTTTCCATTTCAATCGTACGCTGAGAAGAAAAATGGTCAAAAATTCTGTTCCAGCCAAAAACAATTAAAACAAACGATGAAGCCAAGATATGCTAGTTTTACATCTTCTTCCAGCATATACAATAAAAGCAGGATTCGATATTTGTCAATAAGAGGCATATATATCTATTAAATATTTTAAAAAAAAAATTAATGGATAGATGAAGTAATCATATCTAGCTTTTGAATGATTTAAAAAAAAAAATACATTTTGTTATTTTAAACTATTGTTTATATTCAATTATATTCAAACGGTCATAACACCCACATTTTTTTATGGGGCTTATGACCGCGATGAGGGAGGACATAAAGCCCAAACTAAAATTGGGCGATATGACCGCCCCAATGGAGGTCATAACGCCCAAAAATCATTTTGGCGAAATGTCCGATGGGGGATATGTCCGGTCGCCAATTTATTCTGATAAAATTTTCTATAGAAATAAAATTTTGACAAAATAAAAATTGTGACAAAATTTTCTATGGAAATAATAAAGATTTTGATAAAAAAAAATTTAAAATTAAAATTTTGTGAAAATTGTCTATAGAAATAAAATTTTGACCAAATTTTCTATAGAAAAAAAAATTTTGATAGAAAAAAATTTAGACAAAATAATATCCTAACATTAATTCTCCTCTTCTTTAGCTCGGAATCAATACCAAAATCATAAGTGTAAATACAAAATCTTTGGAGTCGGGCATGTTTTCTCTTCCAGTGTATAAAAACCGATTTTTTTTAAGTTTTTTCTCAAAGTTTTTCATTCACTTTATCAACGTTTGTGATTCAATTGAAATATTTTATTACCACTGTATCGCGTGTCGAACACGTGCCAGCAACACCTACTCCTGACTTAGTTCGTGTTGGCCTGACAAATGATTGAATATTTTTTGGAAATCAACATCATTGGTAACACGTTGCGCATTGAAATTGACGGCAGAAATTTTACTACGTTGTGAAAGAACCAATAGCAAAGCAAACAGCAAAGAGGCAAACAGTCAGCCAGCCAGCTATCCAACAAACCTAACACAATGTGAAAAACAAAAGAACCAAGCAATGAATGAATTGCAAATGACAATGACAAATCTTTAGACTAAGGAAGTCTTCACAGCACTAGACATTTTTTGTCCTATATAGGGAAATGATTTGAGTTCCATGTATTTGCGGTCTATTAAAATTTTATTATATTGACATTTAATGAGAATTCTATTCGAAATATTTAAAGACTAAATATTAAAAGACAGCCACATTCGGCTGAGGATGATATGATGAGAGTAAACTTGTGGAATCAATAAAATTGGGTGTTTGTGGTTTTGGAATAAATTTGAATAGTTTTGTAGAGAGCGTATATAAAAACAAAGATCAAGCTATTGTTTTCTTAAGGAATAATTTGGATTTGGGTTATGGTTTCAGTATCTGCCTACCTTTGTTTCACTGCAGAGAGAATGTGTATATTGTAATTTTTACCTGTAAAGAAGGGAAAGAAAAAATATAATTTTTAGTATTCACAAAAATTTATCAAAAGTTTTTTGTCAAGTGTTATTTCTATCAAAATTTAATTTCTATAGAATATTTTGTCAAAATTCTTATTTCTATAGAAAATTTTGTGAAAATATTATTTTTATAAAAAATTTTGTCAAAATATTATTTATATAGAAAATTTTGTCAAGATTTTATTTCTATAGAAAATTTTGTCAAAAATGTATTTGTATAGAAAATTTTATCACAATTTTATTTTTATAGAAAATTTTCTCAAAATTTTATTTCTATAGAAATTTTGTCAAGATTATATTTCTGTAGAAAAATTTCTCAAACTTTTATTTCTATCGAAAATTTTGTCAAAATTTTATTTCTATCGAAAATTTTGTCAAAATTTTATTTCTATCGAAAATTTTGTCAAAATTTTATTTCTATAGAAAATTTTGTAAAGATTTTACTTCTATAGAAAATTTTGTCAAAATTTTATATCTATAGAAAATTTTGTCAAGATTTTATTTCTATAGAAAATTTTGTCAAGATTATATTTCTGTAGAAAATTTTCTCAAACTTTTATTTCTATAGAAAATTTTGTCAAGATTATATTTCTGTAGAAAACTTTGTCAAAGTTTTATTTCTATAGAAATTTTTGTCAAGCATTTATTTCTATAGAAAATTTTGTTAAGCATTTATTTCTATAGAAAATTTTCTCAAACTTTTATTTCTATCGAAAATTTTGTCAAAATTTTATTTCTATAGAAAATTTTGTCAACATTTTATTTCTATAGAAAATTTTGCCAAAATTTTATTTCTACAGAAAATTTTCTCAAGATTTTATTTCTATAGAAAATTTTGTCAAACATTTATTTCTATAGAAAATTTTCTCACACTTTTATTTCTATAGAAAATTTTCTCAAACTTTTATTTCTATAGAAAGTTTTCTCACAATTTTATTTCTATAGAAAATTTTCTCAAACTTTTATTTCTATCGAAAATTTTGTCAAAATTTTATTTCTATAGAAAAGTTTTTCAAAATTTTAAATCTATAGAAAATTTTGTCAAAATTATATTTCTATGAAATTTTGTTAAAATTGTATTTCTATAGAAAATTTTGTCAAGATTTTATTTCTTTAGAAAATTTTGTCAAACATTTATTTCTATAGAAAATTTTCTCACCATTTTATTTCTATAGAACATTTTCTCAAACTTTTATTTCTATAGAAAATTTTCTCACCATTTTATTTCTATAGAACATTTTCTCAAACTTTTATTTCTATAAAAAATTTTCTCACAATTTTATTTCTATAGAAAATTTTCTCAAACTTTTATTTCTATCGAAAAATTTATTTCTATAGAAAATTATGTCAAAATTTTATATCTATAGAAAATTTTGTCACAATTTTATTTCTATCGAAAATGTTGTCAAAGCTTTATTTCTATAGAAAATTTTATCAAAGTTTTATTTCTAAAGAAAATTTTCTCACAATTTTATTTCTATAGAAAATTTTCCAAAAGTTTTATTTCTATAGAAAATTTTCTCAAACTTTTATTTCTATCGAAAATTTTGTCAAAATTTTATTTCTATAGAGAATTTTGTCAAAATTTTTATATCTATAGAAAATTTTGTCAACACTTTATTTCTATAGAAAATTTTGCCAAAAGTTTATTTCTATAGAAAATTTTGTCAAGATTTTATTTCTATAGAAAATTTTGTCAAACATTTATTTCTATAGAAAATTTTCTCACCATTTTATTTCTATAGAACATTTTCTCAAACTTTTATTTCTATAAAAATTTTTCTCACAATTTTATTTCTATAGAAAATTTTCTCAAACTTTTATTTCTATCGAAAAATTTATTTCTATAGAAAATTATGTCAAAATTTTATATCTATAGAAAATTTTGTCAAAATTTTATTGCTATAGAAAATTTTGTCAAAATTTTATTTCTATGAAATTTTGTTAAAATTGTATTTCTATAGAAAATTTTCTCACAATTTTATTTCCATAGAAAATTTTCCCAAAATTTTATTTCTATAGAAAATTTTGTCAAGATTTTCTTTCTATAGAAAATTTTGTCAAGATTTTATTTCTATAGAAAAGTTTGTCAAAAATTTATATCTATAGAAAAATTTGTCACGATTTTATTTCTATAGAAAATTATGACAAAAATGTATTTCTATAGAAAACTTTGTCAAAATGTTATTTCTATAAAATATTTTGTCAACATTTTATTTCTATAGACAATTTTGTCAAGATTTTATTTCTATAGAAAATTTTGACAAAAATTTATTTCTATAGAAAATTTTCCAAAACTATTTGTAAAAAATTTTATAAAAAATTTTGTCAGAATTTTATTTCTTTTTTATAAATATTTTTGAGTGTTGTTGACCTATTTTATCTTTATTCTGATTATTAATTTTGTTCGGCTTGAGGTCATAGAAACAATCGATTATTGATTTGTTTTAATATTTATTTCCAATATTTCGGTTAGTGCCACTAACCATCTTCTGGGGTTTTGTATCTACATAAAATACAAAAAGTTTGTCAAAATTTTATTTCTATTGAAAATTTTCTCAAAATTTTGATTCTATAGAAAATTTTCTCAAAATTTTATTTCTATAGAAAATCCTATGGTGGAGGGAATGAGAATGTTTCTTATAGATCCACACTCTTAGAAAAATATGTTTTTCATATGTTCCGATATAAACAAAATGTGTTTCGGGCACAATTTTAAAACACAATATATTTAAGTGCAAACATGTAATGTTCCTAAACAAACACTAAATGTTTGGGACATCTATGTTAATATGTTAGAATATATTATGTTTGGGGCATGAATGTTTCATAAAAATCATATGTGTGAATGCAAACATATATAAATTTACAAATTTCGAGAAAACATACATATGTTGTGATATTTTATTCAAAGCGACAGAGAGAGTATAGAGAAAGAAATAGAGATGGAAACCGGGAGAGTTGACGAAAGATATCAACATAACACAGCGAAAGAATCAAAAGAGAACAATTTCTGTGAAACCGCTGGTATGTTGTTTCGGAAAACTGTTTTATGATGAGGCCAAAAATTTGATATGCTTAAGTCTAAATATTATTTAATTTGAATAAAGAGAATGGACATTCGGAACCAAGAGAATAGACATTTGAAAAAAAAGCATGTGTTTTCGCCTTGAAAGCAGCATTTTATGTATGTGAGGACATGTGTTTTGTTTATCGTTTTGGCATTATGGGCACAATTTTTTTCTTGGTTCATTAAAAGAAATCAGGGGTCTTCATAAAAATAACGAAAGGGCACTGTACTCTTTTTAGAGTTGGGACAGTAAAATGAAATAAGGAGAAAATAGTGAAAAATTACACAGTAAAATGTATAAAAATAAAGTTTAGTTCCTCTTTATTAATAAGTAGTCCAAGAGGTGTTGACGGACACCTTCAAATATAAAATCGGGCATTAAGTTCGAGTTTTGCAGCTAAAACAATTTAAAAAGTTTATTTTCTTTAAAATGAATTATTAAAGAAAAATAAAAGGCATTTTAGACCGATGGTGTTAAATGCTAGTAAAAAACCTAAATAAATTTATGTTTATATCATAAAATTATTTATGTATGTTTATACTCGACTCCACGTTCTTCTTTTGTTAGAGTTTTTGAATTCCTTCCAAAATTAAAGTTCCTTTAAAGTTTTGTACAAAAAACAGTTTTTTTGTTACAAAATTGTTATTTTTGCAATAAAAAAATAATATTTTATCCAAAAATCAGTCAATTTCGTTTATATCAAGCATTGTTAATGACTATAAATCTTTAATAACCCATATTTCGAAGTTTCATTATAAAAAATTAATATAGTATAAATATAAATGTGTAAATTAAAAAAAAAGTGTTCGGTCGAAGCAGGGATTGAACCCACGACCCTTTGCATGCAAGGCAGGCATGCTAACCACTGCTCCACGTGGCAAACAAATGTATGTTTCTGTTAAATAATGTTATGTTTGGATGGGCTCGTGGGCGCTGCAAACTATGCTATATAAATGTAACTTATAACGATAATTATCTGCTGGTGACCATAACAGCTACGTAGCCCAGTGGATAGTGTGTTGGCTTACAAACTGTATGGTCCTCGGTTCGATTCTCCGTGCAGGCGAAAGGTAAAATTTAAACAATTTATAAAAATGAATAATTTCTTCAACATTATTTGTATTACAGAAAAAGGTGCCAAGAATTAAAATATTTCGTGGAAGTGAAAATAACGAGTATGTTAGGGAATGAGCACAACCGTCTTTGGGAAAAATTCTTCCAAGCATATAATATTTTTGGGCTCAAAATGCTTCCAAACATATAATATGTTCACATAAAACAAAAATATTAATGTTTCGGCAGTATCCAATAATATATGTGCTTCCTGCAAAATATGTTTGGAACATATGTTAAAGAAGCGATTTTTTTGAGGGTGCAGTTGTTATGTAATGTGGTGACGCATCCTGATATCGCCATTCTCTAATTTTTTTATACTACTCATTACTATTGAAATAAGAAAGGGGAGTAGTGAATTTTTCCCCTTCTTGGAAAGAATTCCAAGAACTCATTTTTTTACAATAACTGAGATTAAGGCAAAAAGAAAATTTGCAATAATTGTTAAGACTATTTCCTTTCGGAAATCTATCTCCATGGTCAGCCAATAAAAAACGAAGTCACGTTCGACAAAAAAAATCAAACAACTACAAACGAATTTCTTTGGCAATTCGTGCCTAAGTGTCGATGAATTTGTGAATATTTTTTTTTTGATTTCTTTAGATCTATGTCAAACTTTGCATTATTACTAAAGAACCTCTGCCCACTTTTCGTTTTATCCCTCCCATCAATAAATTAAAAAGAATTTTGATTTAAAATCAATTTTGCTCATCATAGCAAAGACAAAAAAATCAACGTTAACTAAAAATGTGTAATTTTGATTCTATAAGTCCCCACATTCATTATTCTTTTTGCTGACGATATTATTTTATAGCATCACCAATACAGAAAGTTTAAAGCGCCCAAAGAAGTCAAAAAAAACTCAAATTCTCATTTAATTATCAAGCAGATATGAAACAAGTGAGTAAAGTAGAAAGTAAGTAATAAAGTGTATCTAAATATGAACCGATGAGGGTATGCTAAATTTGAAAAAAATAGGTTAATTTAAATTTTCTCAAAATTTTATTTCTATAGAAAATTTTGTTAAAATTTTATTTCAATAAAAAATTTTGTTAAAATTTTATTTCAATAGATAATTTTGTCAAAATTTTATTACTATAGAAAATTTTGTCAACATTTTCCCAGCAAAAAATGGAGCACTATTTCAGCACGATTGCAATGGTCTCTCCCAGTACCAACTGCTT
This sequence comes from Haematobia irritans, assembly GCF_050003625.1. Lineage (NCBI taxonomy): Eukaryota > Metazoa > Arthropoda > Insecta > Diptera > Muscidae > Haematobia > Haematobia irritans. The sequence goes on from NC_134401.1 coordinate 116,515,029, forward strand.
ACAAAACATTTAGAGCAGCTTCTACATAGCGCTGATATAATTGCTCATTTAAATAGAAATATTGCTCAGATGTGATAAATAATCTTGAGTATAGCATTGCTGGCGTGAAGGAAAACAGCACTACTTTTCATGCATCTATACTGCATGAATTGGTTGCAATAACGTAAACGAATGATCATAAACTAGTTTGATTACTCGTTTACGTTATTGCCACCGATTCATGCAGTGTGGACACACTGCCTACTTTATTGTATACCAAAAAGCGCAACTAAACTCTTACTGCTGAAGTATTTTTTGCTGGGTTACTACTATAGAAAATGTTGTCAAAATTTTATTTTTATAGAAAATTTTCTGAAAATTTTATTTCTATAGAAAATGTTCTCAAAAGTTTATTTCTATAGAAAATTTTCTCAAAATTTTATTTCTATAGAAAATTTTCTGAAAATTTTATTTCTCAAAATTTTGTTTATTAGAAAAATTTGTCAAAATTTTATTTCTATAAAAAATTTTGTCAAAATTTTATTTCTATAGAAAATTTTGTCAAGATTTTATTTCTATAAACAATTTTGTCAAAATTTTATTTCTATAGAAAATTTTCTTAAAATTTTATTTCTATAGAAAATTTTCTCAAAATTTTCTCAAAATTTTGTTTCTATAGAAAATTTTCTGAATATATTATTTCTAAAGGAAATTTTGTCAAAATTGTATTTCTATAGAAAATTTTGTCAAAAATTGTATTTCTATAGAAAATTTTGTCAAAATTTTATTACTATAGTAAATTTTCCATTTGTTTTGTTTTGTTATTGTTGGTTTTGTTCTTTAAGCATTGTTGTTATTTTTTTATTTCAGCTTAAAACCATATATTGACTAAACTACAAGAGTAGCTTAACCAACAGAGGAAAAGAATGTTTGTCAAATTTATTTGGGCAAAGCCCTATAGACTGCAAGATGGTTGGATGGACGCACGTTTCGGAATTACCACATTCCTCATCAGCATCCTCTACTTGCAGCAAAACTATCAACCAATTATCAGAATAAATTCAGGCAGTTTATTAAACCCAACAAAAACCACACTTGAACCCTCCGAAAAAAGGTTTTACATTGATAGCCGGCTTATGCCAAATAAATTCGAAACAAACATATCTCTTTTCCTATGCCACTGTCAAATCATCGATTTGAATTCACATGGCTGGGTTTATTTTGAGCGTGCCTCCTCTTCTTTTTCCATTTGTTTTGTTTTGTTATTGTTGGTTTTGTTCTTTAAGCATTGTTGTCGTTTTTTTATTTCAGCTTAAAACCATACATTGACTAAACTACAAGAGTAGCTTAACCAACAGAGGAAAAGAATGTTTGTCAAATTTATTTGGGCAAAGCCCTATAGACTGCAAGATGGTTGGATGGACGCACGTTTGACGGTGGCAAAGGAAAAGAGATATGTTTGTTCGAATTTATTTCGGCAATGGCCGGCTATCATAAACTTTTTTTCGGAAGGTTCAAGTGCGGTTCACTTTGGGTTTAATAAACTGCCTGAATTTATTCTGATAATTGGTTGATAGTTTTGCTGCAAGTAGAGGATGCTGATGAGGAATGTGGTAATTCCGAAACGTGCGTCCATCCAACCATCTTGCAGTCTATAGGGCTTTGCCCAAATAAATTTGACAAACATTCTTTTCCTCTGTTGGTTAAGCTACTCTTGTAGTTTAGTCAATGTATGCTTTTAAGCTGAAATAAAAAAATAACAACAATGCTTAAAGAACAAAACCAACAATAACAAAACAAAACAAATGGAAAAAGAAGAGGAGGCACGCTCAAAATAAACCCAGCCATGTGAATTCAAATCGATGATTTGACAGTGGCATAGGAAAAGAGATATGTTTGTTTCGAATTTATTTCGGCATAAGCCAGCTATCAATGTAAAACCTTTTTTCGGAGGGTTCAAGTGTGGTTTTTGTTGGGTTTAATAAACTGCCTGAATTTATTCTGATAATTGGTTGATAGTTTTGCTGCAAGTAGAGGATGCTGATGAGGAATGTGGTAATTCCGAAACGTGCGTCCATCCAACCATCTTGCAGTCTATAGGGCTTTGCCCAAATAAATTTGACAAACATTCTTTTCCTCTGTTGGTTAAGCTACTCTTGTAGTTTAGTCAATATATAGTAAATTTTGTCAAAATTTTATTACTATAGAACATTTTCTCAAAATTTTATTTCTATAAAAAATTTTCTCAAAATTTTTTTTATTATTATTTCTATAGGAAATTTTCTGAAAATGTTATTTCTATAGAAATTTTCTGAAAATTTTATTTCTATAGAAAATTTTCAGAAAATTTTATTTCTATATAAAATTTTCTGAAAATTTTATTTCTATAGAAAATTTTCTGAAAATTTTATTTCTATAGAAAATTTTCTGAAAATTTTATTTCGATAGTAAATTTTGTAAAAATTTTATTTCTATAGAAAATTTTCTGAAAATTTTATTTCTATAGAAAATTTTGTCAAAATTTTATTTCTATAGAACATTTTCTGAAAATTTTATTTCTATAAAAAAATTTTCTCAAAACTTTATTTCTATAGAAAATTTTCTCAAAATTTTATTTCTATAGAAAATTTTCTCAAAATTTAATTTAATTTAAATTTTCTCAAAATTTTATTTCTATAGAAAATTTTGTTAAAATTTTATATCAATAAAAAATTTTGTTAAAATTTTATTTCAATAGATAATTTTGTCAAAATTTTATTACTATAGAAAATTTTGTCAACATTTCCCCGCAAAAAATGGAGCACTATTTCAGCAGGATTGCAATGGTCTCTCCCAGTACCAACTGCTTACAAAACATTTAGAGTAGCTTCTACATAGCGCTGATATAATTGCTCATTTAAATAGAAATATTGCTCAGATGTGATAAATAATCTTGAGTATAGCATTGCTGGCGTGAAGGAAAACAGCACTATTTTTCATGCATCTATACTGCATGAATTGGTTGCAATAACGTAAACGAATGATCATAAACTAGTTTGATTACTCGTTTACGTTATTGCCACCGATTCATGCAGTGTGGACACACTGCCTACTTTATTGTATACCAAAAAGCGCAACTAAACTCTTACTGCTGAAGTATTTTTTGCTGGGTTACTACTATAGAAAATGTTGTCAAAATTTTATTTTTATAGAAAATTTTCTGAAAATTTTATTTCTATAGAAAATGTTCTCAAAAGTTTATTTCTATAGAAAATTTTCTCAAAATTTTATTTCTATAGAAAATTTTCTGAAAATTTTATTTCTCAAAATTTTGTTTATTAGAAAATTTTGTCAAAATTTTATTTCTATAAAAAATTTTGTCAAAATTTTATTTCTATAGAAAATTTTCTTAAAATTTTATTTCTATAGAAAATTTTCTCAAAATTTTATTTCTATAGAAAATTTTCTCAAAATTTTCTCAAAATTTTCTCAAAATTTTCTCAAAATTTTGTTTCTATAGAAAATTTTCTGAATATATTATTTCTAAAGGAAATTTTGTCAAAATTGTATTTCTATAGAAAATTTTGTCAAAATTGTATTTCTATAGAAAATTTTGTCAAAATTTTATTACTATAGAAAATTTTGTCAAAATTTTATTACTATAGAACATTTTCTCAAAATTTTATTTCTATAAAAAATTTTCTCAAAATTTTTTTTATTATTATTTCTATAGGAAATTTTCTGAAAATGTTATTTCTATAGAAATTTTCTGAAAATTTTATTTCTATAGAACATTTTCTGAAAATTTTATTTCTATATAAAATTTTCTGAAAATTTTATTTCTATATAAAATTTTCTGAAAATATTATTTCTATAGAAAATTTTCTCAAAATTTTATTTCTATAGAAAATTTTCTCAAAATTTTATTTCTATAGAAAATTTTCTCAAAATTTTATTTCTACAGAAAATTTTATCAACATTTTTTTTCTATAGAAAATTTTCTTAAAATTTTATTGCTATAGAAAATTTTCTGAAAATTTTGTTTCTATAGAAAATTTTCTGAAAATTTTATTTCTATAGAAAATTTTCTGAAAATTTTATTTCTATAGAAAAATTTTTTTCTATAGGAAATTTTGTCAAAATTTTATTTGTATAGAAAATTTTGTCAAAATTTTATTTCTATAGAAAATTTTGTCAAAATTTTATTTCTATAGAAAATTTTGTCAAAATTTTATTTCTATAGAACATTTTCTTAAAATTTTGCTTCTATAGAAAATTTTCTGAAAATTTTATTTCTGTAGAAAATTTTATGAAAATTTTATTTCTATAGAAATATTTCAGAAAATATTATTTCTATAGAAAATTTTGTCAAAATTTTATTTCTAAGAAAATTTTCTGAAAATTTAATTTCTATAGAACATTTTTTGAAAATTTTATTTCTGTAGAAATTTTTCTGAAAACTTTATTTCTATAGAAAATTTTCTGAAAATTTTATTTGTATAGAAAATTTTGCCAAAATTTTATTTCTAAAGAAAATTTTGTCAAAATTTTATGTCAATGGAAAATCTTGTCAAAATTTTATTACTATAGAAAATTTTGTCAAAATTTTATTTCTATGGACAATTTTGTCGAAATTTTATTTATATAGAAAATTTTGTCAACATTTTATTTCTATAGAAAATTATCTCAAATTTTTATTTCTATGGAAAATTTTCTGAAAATTTTATTTCTGTAGAAAATTTTGTCAAAATTGTATTTCTATAGAAAATTTTGTCAAAATTTTATTTTTATAGAAAATTTTCTCAAATTTTTATTTCCATGGAAAATTTTCTCAAAATTTAGTTTCTATAGAAAATTTTCACAAAAGTTTAGTTCTATAAAAAAATTAAAAAAATATCATAAAAATGAAATAAATTTATATAAAGTTTGATTTAAATTTATATAATTATATTAATTTATTAAATGTAATTCAATTAATTTTTGTTAATTTAATTAACTGAATTTAACTAAATTGAAGTAAATTAAATTAATTTAATTCAAAGGACGAATCTACAAAAATGATTCAAACAAGAACAATAGCCAGGAGGGCAATGATGGTCATTGGCAGACTCTATAGGTGAGGACAGAGTTTTGTCGAATAAGAGCAACGAATGATGATGTATCGTCTGGTCCGTATTGTTTTCATTACTCGTTTTTTGTCATCACTTTATTTTTCTTTCTTTCAATGAAAAAATTCATTTTCTCACGTTTTTGATATTAACACTTATTAATAAAATTCTATGGTAGCATTGTCAAAATGTTCTTCCCATTCCCATTTTTTGTCTATAAGACAAGATTGTTGGCCCACAAGTATTTGCGATGAACATCTTTCTGCTGTATTTCAATATTTAAATAGAAGAAATGAGCTTTTGTCATGGGATCATTTCTTTTATTTATTTTCACCCACATCTTGGAAAACTTTAAAGAGTATAGCACGCAGCCATGGAGATATGATTTATTTCGTTTTCATGAGCACTGACACCATTGTCCTCATACTTCATTGTTGATGTCATGATTGTTCATTTGTTGTCTAGGGATGCCATAGGACAAAGCCATGTGGAGGCGGCTATATACAGTGTGTATTGTAACCACACAGAAAAAACAATTTGTTGTCTTCAATCACGAATTTAATTGAAATGATTTCTAAATAAGAAAAGACAATTTTATTTGGCAATGACTCTCCATTTTATTGCTGACAAAGCTTTAAAAAGATTTATTGCCTTCAGAAATAAAATTATTCGTAATAGAATTGAAGCATGATAGTGTGTTGGTTTTATATTTGGCCAAACGTTAGAGCCGTCCAGTATTTAAATGTGATGAGATTTTTGTTCTAGTATCATTGCTCCTTACTGGCAGTGTTGCATCTCATGCAAAAAATGGACGAAAAACGGTAAAAACACCAGAAATGTTGCCAAAAGAGAATGCCAGATTTAATCGAAATCTTCGCCCCTGTGACAGAAAACTAGCTCGTGAGCTGGATGTATTGCAAGAACGAATGCAATACATACTGAAAAATGAGCTCGAACGAAATCCATTGAAGTTACAAAAAGAGGCAAGAGCCCACAGATGCACAAGTAAAATTAGACTGAAAGTGTCAAGGAGTTGCTATGCAGGAAAGTGACGAGTTCTAGAATTTGTTTTTCTCTGATGAAAAGTCATTTCAGACTAACTTACACTATTCAGTCCATTGTAATACCACAGCGGTGAACTTCTCTCTTATCACTGAGTGCTGCCCGATTCCATGTTAAGCTCAATGACAAGGGACCTCCTTTTTACAGCCGAGTCCGAACGGCGTTCCACATTGCAGTTAAACCACTTAGAGAAACTTCGAAACACTGAGAAATGTGACCAGCATTGCTGAGGTGGGATAATCCACCGCTGAAAAACTTTTTGCTGTATGGTCGATACTGGGGTTGAACCCATGACCCCGCGAATGCAAAGCGGGCTTCCTAACCATTGTACCACGGTGTCTCTACCACTTTTGACATTAGTAGAACTATACTAATTGAAAAAAAAAATACATGCCAAACTCGTGAACGGATGGTAACAAAAGGAAAAAGAAACGTTCACATAAAATTAAAACGGAATGTTGACGGTTTCGTCCACGTATGTTCACGATTTCATGACCGTAGCAATTACATTTTCAGATCATGAACGCTGGTTGTTGTTATGACAACGGATTGTGGCATTTTAACGTTGTCAGCTTGACACCATCTGTTTTCCGTTTGACACCACATGTGTGTTGATTCACTTTCATGAACGGATCGTTTTGAAATGAGCACGCTGTTCATAATTTTTTCTATAGGTGTAGCAAACATTTAATATTGCATAAACATTTGACACAATTTCTATAGAAATGAAATTTTGACAAAATTTTCTATAGAAATAAAATTCGACAAAATTGTCTAAGGAAATAAAAATTTAATAAAATTTTCTAGAGAAATAAAATTTTTACAGAAATAAAAATTTTAAAAAATTGTCTAAAGAAATAAAATTTTGACAAAATTTTCTAGAATAATAAAATTTTGACAGAAATAAAATTTTAACAAAATATTCTATAGAAATAAAATTTTGACAAAATGTTCTATAGGTATAAAATTTTGACAAAATTTTTTAGAGAAATAAAATTCTGAGAAAATTTTCTAGAGAAATAAAAATTTGACAAAATTTTCTAGAGAAATGAAATTTTGACAAAATTTTTTAAAGAAATAAAATTTTGACAAAATTTTCTATAGAAATAAAATTTTGACAAAATTTTTTAAAGAAATAAAATGTTGACAAATTTTTTTAAAGAAATAAAATTTTGACAAAATTTTCTATAGAAATAAAATTTTGCACACAATTTCTCTAACGCTCAATAAACGCCTCGCGTCGATTCATTAAAGAAATGCTCCCAAAATACGATTGCGGTGCTTCTAAGTACGTTTATGATATTATGACATGTGACGAATCATAGATTTACGGGTATAAGCCCGAAATTTTGATGAGAGAGATGAGCCAAATCCAGCAAAAGATGTTCCTGCACGAAGCACTTCCAAGCAAATGATCGCCAATCGTACCACTAGAAAAACACAGAACAGTCAATTCTGAGTGGTACTCAGAAATATGTTTGCAAGTTGCCTTCCAAGAAATCAGCAAAAATCAACCGCTGAAGACGGATCACTCTTTACCAGGACAATGCAAACTCTCACACATCGGCTGAAACAACTGTATTTTTGAGCACTTAAAATATCGGTTTGATCGGTCATCTGCCGAATATTCCTGATTTAGCACCGACTGCGTTCTTTTTATTATTGTACGTAAAAAATAAAATGAGAGACCAAGGAGTTTCGACACCTGAAGAAGCGGTTGATACGTTCAATCAGAGTGGCAAAACTGCTTCCACAATTACTTCAAACGCATGGCAAAGTGTATAAATCCTAATGGGGAATAATTTGAAAAAAAAAAAAATAGACGATTTGCGATTTATGATGAACATCTGTTTTTGTTCGGTAATCCTGAAATATAAAAGGCAACCCTCGTCTTCCATAGTCTTCTGTATGGATCTGATTGAAATACATGCCGCAAACTGGGCCAAAAAAAAAAACATTTAATGGAGAAAATGTATAGGAATTATTTCCTCACTAATGGAATCATTTCAAATCCCATTGTGCATCAACTCTTCCTATAACTACAAATTCCTTAATCTCAAAAGTATATCGTTTTATTCTCTATTAACAAATCATTTCATACAAATTGATTCAGCCTGTTCTTTGGAATGCTAAAATTTAACTCAACATCCTTACAAATTTGTCGGGAAACAAATTTCGAAAACATAAGAGGAAGTACATAAATTGTGAGAAAGCCCATCTTAAATGGCATCCCTGTCAATTAGCGCAATCATCATATGGCAAAGCATCCATCAGTAGAAGGCGAAGCATTGTTATTAACTGAAATGAAATGACTGTAAACACTTGAGCAATTATTTCACACAGACACACACAAACAGACTGACACAAATACACTCCAACAATTATTGTATACAACTCTGAAGTTGTACTCGTGCGTATGATCCTGCTATCGCAATGAGATAAAAGATGATTGAGTGCATGTTGATGATGAAGAGAGAAAGGGAAGAGAGCGAAAATAACAATGGGAACGAACATATGAGAAATGCATTAATAATGGGAAGCTTTATTTTATGCATTACCATGGCAACATATTTTAGTTGTTCATCTGATTATGAAAAATATAATTACTATAGCTATGGAAAATATTTATGAACTAAGTATATACATATAATGAATGCGAGAAGACGAAAAAAAAAATAGGTAGCCAAGTAAGTGCAAGTTTTGCATAGAGCATATCCAGCCAAAAACAAAAACTCACTATAGGGGTTATAGAAATAAAATTTAGACAAAATTTTCTATAGAAATAAAATTTTGACAACATTTTCTATAGAAATAAAGATTTTACAAAATTTTCTATAAAAGTAAAATGTTGACAAAATTTTCTATAGAAATAAAATTTTGACAAAATTTTCTATAGAAATAAAATTTTGACAAAATTTTCTATAAAACAAATTTTGACAAAATTTTCTAGACAAATCATATTTTGACAAAATTTTCTAAAGAAATAAAATGTTGACAAGATTTTCTATAGAAATACAATTTTCACAACATTTTCTAGAGAAATAACATTTTGACAACATTTTCTAGATAAATAAAATTTTTAAAAAAAATTTTCTATAGAAATAAAATTATGACAAAATTTTCTATAGAAATAAAATTTTGACAAAATATTCCATACATAAAATTTTGAGAAAAATTTTTATGGAACTAAAATTTTGACAAAATTTTCTACAGAAATAAAATTTTGACAAAATTTTCTAGAGAAATAAAATTTTGACAAAATTTTCTATAGAAATAAATTTTTGAAAAATTTTTTCAAAGAAATAAAATTTTGACAAAATTTTCTACAGAAATCAAATTTTGACAAAATTTTCTAAAATTTTTTAGAGAAATAACATTTTTACAAAATTTTCTATGGAAATAAAAATTTTTGAATATTTTCTATAGAACTAACATTTTTAGAAAATTATCTCTAAAATGTTGACAAAATTTTCTATAAAATGTTGACAAAATTATCTATAAAATTTTGACAAAATTTTGTATAGAAATGAAATTTTGACAAAATTTTCTATAGAAATACAATTTTGCGAAAATGTTCTATAGAAATAAAATTTTGAGAAAAATTGCTATAGAAATAAAATTTTGACAACATTTTCTATAGAAATAAAATTTTGACAAAATTTTCTATAGAAATAAAATTTTGACAAAATTTTCTATAGAAATAAAATTTTTAGAAAATTTTCTATACATATACAATTTTGACAAAATTTTCTATAGATATAAAATCTTGACAAAATTTTCTAGAGAAATAAAGATTTGACAAAATTTTCTTGAGGAATAAAATTTTGACAAAATTTTTTAAAGAAATAAAATGTTGATAAAATTTTCTATAAAAATAAAATTTTGACAAAATTTTCTATAAATGCAAAATTTTGACAATTTTTGTTAGGGAAATAAAATTTTTACAAAGTTTTCTACACAAATAAAATTTTTAGAATATTTTCTATAGAACTTAAATTTTTAGAAAATTATCTATAGAATGTTGACAAAATTTTCTATAGAAATAAAATTTAGACAAAATTTTCTAAAGAAACAAAATTTTTCAAAATTTTCTATAGAAATACAATTTTGCGAAACATTTCTATAGAAATAAAATTTTGAGACAAATTTCTACAGAAATAAAATTTTGACTAAAGAAATAAAATTTCGACAAAATTTTCTAGAGAAATAAAATTTTGACAGAAACAAAAATTTAACAAAATCTTCTATAGAAATAAAATTTTGACAAAATTTTCTAGGGCAATAAAATTTTGACAGAAGTAAAATTTTGACTAAATTTTCTTTAGAAATAAAATTTTTTGTTCTATAGATATAAAAGTTTCACAAAATTTTTTAGAGAAATAAAATTTTGTAGAGAAATAAGGATTTAACAAAATTTTTTAGAGAAATAATAAAATTTTGCCAAAATTTTCTAGAGAAATAAAATTTTGACAAAATTTTTTAAAGAAATAAAATGTTGATAAAATTTTCTATAAAAATAAAATTTTGACAAAATTTTCTATAAATGCAAAATTTTGACAATTTTTGTTAGGGAAATAAAATTTTTACAAAATTTTCTACACAAATAAAATTTTTAGAATATTTTCTATAGAACTTAAATTTTTAGAAAATTATCTATAGAATGTTGACAAAATTTTCTATAGATATAACAATTTGACCAAATTTTCTATAGAAATAAAATTTAGACAAAATTTTCTAAAGAAACACAATTTTTCAAAATTTTCTATAGAAATACAATTTTGCGAAACATTTCTATAGAAATAAAATTTTGAGACAAATTTCTACAGAAATAAAATTTTGACTAAAGAAATAAAATTTCGACAAAATCTTCTATATAAATAAAATTTTGACAAAATTTTCTAGGGCAATAAAATTTTGACAGAAGTAAAATTTTGACTAAATTTTCTTTAGAAATAAAATTTTTTGTTCTATAGATATAAAAGTTTCACAAAATTTTATAGAGAAATAAAATTTTGAGAAAATTTTGTAGAGAAATAAGGATTTAACAAAATTTTTTAGAGAAATAATAAAATTTTGCCAAAATTTTCTAGAGAAATAAAATTTTGACAAAATTTTTTAAAGAAATAAAATGTTGATAAAATTTTCTATAAAAATAAAATTTTGACAATTTTTGTTAGGGAAATAAAATTTTTACAAAATTTTCTACACAAATAAAATTTTTAGAATATTTTCTATAGAACTTAAATTTTTAGAAAATTATCTATAGAATGTTGACAAAATTTTCTATAGAAATAAAATTTTGACCAAATTTTCTATAGATATAACATTTTGACAAAATTTTCTATAGAAATAAAATTTAGACAAAATTTTCTAAAGAAACAAAATTTTTCAAAATTTTCTATAGAAATACAATTTTGCGAAACATTTCTATAGAAATAAAATTTTGAGACAAATTTCTACAGAAATAAAATTTTGACAACATTTTCTATAGAAATAAAATTTTGACAAAATTTTCTATAGAAATAACATTTGGACACAATGTTCTATAGAAAAAACATTTTGACAACATTTTCTAGAGAAATATAATTTTGACAAAATTTAAAATTTGGATAAAATTTTCTATAGAAATAAAGTTTTAACAAAATTTTCTTTAGATACAAAATTTTGACAAATTTTTTTAGAGAGATAAAATTCGACAAAATTGTTTAAAGAAATAAAATTTTGACAAAATTTTTTAGAGAAATAAAATTTTGACAGAAATAAAAATTTGACAAAATGTTCTAGAGAAATAAAATTCGACAAATTGTCTAAAGAAATAAAATTTTGACAAAATTTTCTAGGGCAATAAAATTTTGACAGAAGTAAAATTTTGACTAAATTTTCTTTAGAAATAAAATTTTTTGTTCTATAGATATAAAAGTTTCACAAAAATTTTTAGAGAAATAAAATTTTGAGAAAATTTTGTAGAGAAATAAGGATTTAACAAAATTTTTTAGAGAAATAATAAAATTTTGCCAAAATTTTCAAGAGAAATAAAATTTTGAGAAAATTTTGAGAAAATTTTGTAGAGAAATAAAATTTTGCCAAAATTTTCTAGAGAAATAAAATGTTCACAAATTTTTTTAGAGAAATAAAATTTTGCCAAAATTTTCTAGAGAAATAAGGATTTAACAAAATTTTTTAAAGAAATAAAAATTGGCAAAATTTTCTTTAGAAATAAAATTTCGACAAAATTGTCTATAGATACAAAATTTTGACAAATTTTTTTAGAGAGATAAAATTCGACAAAATTGTCTAAAGAAATAAAATTTTGACAAAATTTTCTAGAAAAATAAAATTTTGACAAAATTTTCTAGAAAAATAAAATTTTGAGAGGAATAAAAATTTGACAAAATTTTCTAGAGAAATAAAATTCGACAAACTGTCTAAAGAAATATAATTTCGACAAAATTTTCTAGAGAAATAAAATTTTGACAGAAATAAAAATTTGACAAAATCTTCTAAAAATTTTGACAAAATTTTCTAGAGCAATAACATTTTGACAAGATTTTTTAAAGAAATAAAAATTTGTCAAAATTTTCTATAGAAATAAATTTTTGACAAATTTTTTTAGAGAAATAAAAATTTGACAAGATATTTTAGAGAAATAAAAATTTTTCAAAATTTTCTTTAGAAATAAAATTTATAAAAAAATTTTCTATAGCAATAAAATTTTGATAAAATTTTCTATAGAAATAAAATGTTGACAATTTTTTTTAGAGAAATAAAATTTTGACAAAATTTTCTATAGAAATAAAATTTTTAGAACATTTTCTATAGAACTAAAATTGTTAGAAAATTAGCTATAAAATTTTGACAAAATTTTCTATAAAATGTTGACAAAATTTTCTATTGAAATAAAATTTTGACAAAATTTTCTTTCTATATATATAAAATTCAAAGTATGTTTGTTTATTTGTTTGTTTGTATGTTCCGTGTAAGTTCGGAAACGGCTGAACCGATTTATTTGAAACTTTCAGAGATCGTAGGGGGCGCTTATGTGGTGAAAATAGGGTACCTAATTTGTTGACAACTGGTCTCGGAGGGGGTCCTCCTCTTTGTCCGACTTTTTGAAAATTGGGCCAAAGTTGACTGATTTGATTGAAATTTTCATTAAACGTTTGCGTTGGCATCTACACAAAGATCCGCTACTTTATTTGGTCGCGGAGGGGGACCTCCCCTTTGTCCGACTTTTTTTTTTAAAAAAAAAACTAAATTCTTTAAATTACCTGAGATTTACAGAGAACCTGCTTTGAGGTTATGAAATTAATATGGGTTGGGAAAATTAATACGTGAAATGTGCATATGTGGATGGGGAGAGGGACCTCCCCCTTGCCCGACTTTTTGAAACTTGGAACAAAATTATCCGATTTGCTTGAAGGGGGTGTCTATGCAAAGACCGTATACTTTATATTGCGCTATTTGGTAGGGGAGGGTGACCTCCCCTTTGCCCGACTTTTTTTTAACGTACAGAGAAAATAACTAAAGGCCTCCGAAATTTGAAATTTGAATTTGATTTGAAATTTTACGAAAAAACTGAGTGAGGTTATGAAATTTATATGAGGTTCCTGATTTTTTAATATTTGGTCGGGGAAAAATAAAAGGGCATAGGTTGACATTTGCTTTTGCTTAAGTATATACATACAGAGCTCCAATTAAACTTTTCCAATTTACTTGAAATTTACAGAGGACGTGGGGAGAGGTTATGAAATTAATATTGGATAACTGATTTTGTAATATTTGTAAGGGAAGAGGGGCCGCTCCTTGCCTTGCTTTTTGAAAATTGGGCTTATGATTTGCTTGACACTTTCTGGGACGTTGACACAAGATACGCTACATCACTTTTCGTTATTTGGTCGTGGAGGGGGGACCTCCTCTAAAACTGAAAGAAAAAACTAAAATTCTCATGTTTTCTTGCGATTTAGAAAGGTTATGAAATCAATGTGGTGTACCTGTTGTTTGGGTATTTCGACGGGGTCCCTCCCCTTCTACTTGCCCCACACTTTAAGGAAAGTTTCTAGACTTTCTTGGAATTTCCAGGGAAGGTTAAGGGTGCTATTCACTTCGGCGTTTATCGATATTCTATCGGGGAAAGTGATGTCCCTTTAAAACAAAAGAGAAAATTTTATCCTTCTCCGATCTACTTGAAGTTGACAGGGTACGTGGGAGGAGGTGATGGTTTTTAAATTAGTACATGATTTTTCGATATGTGGTTGGGGAAGGGGAATAGTGAAATAAACTTTGTCAATTTACTTGGAATTTATAGGGAACGTTGGGTAGTTTATGAAATTAATATAGGGTACGTGATTTTTCGATATCAGGTCGTGGTGGAACGAAGGTGGAGAGAGAGTTCCCTATTGTCCGATTTTTGGAAAATTGAAAGTATAGGGTTGTCCGTAAATGGGAACTCGGTACATAATTTTATGATTTTTGCACAGGCTTCTGCTAGATTTTTATACCCTCCACCATAGGATGGGAGTATATTAACTTTGTCATTCCGTTTGTAACACATCGAAATATTGCTCTAAGACCCCATAAAGTATATATATTCTGGGTCGTGGTGAAATTCTGAGTCGATCTGAGCATGTCCGTCCGTCCGTCCGTCTGTTGAAATCACGCTAACTTCCGAACGACACAAGCTATCGACTTGAAACTTGGCACAAGTAGTTGTTATTAATGTAGGTCGGATGGTATTGCAAATGGGTCATATCGGTCCACTTTTACGTATAGCCCCCATATAAACGGACCCCCAAATTTGGCTTGCGAGGCCTCTAAGAGAAGCAAATTTCATCCGATCCGGCTGAAATTTGGTACATAGTGTTATTATATGGTCTCTAACAACCATGCAAAAATTGGTCCATATCGGTCCATAATTATATATAGCCCCCATATAAACCGATCCCCCGATTTGGTTTGCGAGGCCTCTAAGAGAAGCAAATTTCATCCGATCCGGCTGAAATTTGGTACATGGTGTTAGTATATCGTCTCTAACAACCATGCAAAAATTGGTCCATATCGGTACATAATTATATATAGCCCCCATATAAACCGATCACCAGATTTGACCTTCGGAGCCTCTTGGAAGACCAAAATTCATCTGATTCAGTTGAAATTTGGTACGTGATGTTAATATATGGCCTCAAACACCCATGCAAAAATTGGTCGATATCGGTCCATAATTATATATAGGCCCCATATAAACCGATCCCCAGATTTGACCTCCGGAGCACCTTGGAAGAGCAAAATTCTTCCCATTCGGTTGATATTTGGCACGTGATGTTAATATAGGGTATCCAACAACCATGCACGAATTGGTTCCTATCAGTCCATAATAATATATAGCTCCCATATAAACCGATCCCCAGATTTGACCAACGGTGCCTTTTGGAGAATCAAAATTCATCCGATCTGGTTGAAATTTTGTACATGGTGGTAGTATATGATATTTAACAACCATGTGAGTTGAAATTTGTGGATGGCAGTCTTTCGTAGAAGTTTCTACGCAATCCATGGTGGAGGGTACATAAGATTCGGCCTGGCCGAACTTACGGCCGTATATACTTGTTTTTTAGTAAAGAACTTAAATGTACATGAAAGTGGCAGCCAAGGGTTCATCATTTTCCGGTATATGTTCGGGAAAGGCCTACATTTTATTAAATGTTAATGTAGTAATTTTTTTAACTACTTGTGCTCTAACAGCAAGGAATACGGTTGACTATGTTAGCGCAAAATGTTCCTACAAATACGCTGCAGAAGAAGCAGCGATGAAGGCTGGTTTACGCTAGTAGATAAAAAAGTTTTGATAAAATTTTCTATAGAAATTAAATTTTGACAAAATTTTC
This sequence comes from Haematobia irritans, assembly GCF_050003625.1. Taxonomy (NCBI): domain Eukaryota; kingdom Metazoa; phylum Arthropoda; class Insecta; order Diptera; family Muscidae; genus Haematobia; species Haematobia irritans. The sequence goes on from NC_134401.1 coordinate 116,531,038, forward strand.
TATAGAAATAAAATTTTCAGAAAATTTTTTAGAGAAATAAAATTTTGACAAAACTTTTTAGAGAAATAAAATTTTGACAAAATTTTTTAGAGAATTAAATTTTGACAAAATTTTCTTGAGAAATAAAATTTTCACAAAATTTTTTAGAGCAATAAAATTTTGACAAAACTTTTTAGAGAAATAAAATTTTGACAAAATTTTTTAGAGAATTAAATTTTGACAAAATTTTCTATAGAAATAAAATTTTGACAAAATTTTTTAGAGAAATAAAATTTTGACAAAATTTTTTAGAGAAATAAAATTTTGACAAAATTTTTTAGAGAATTAAATTTTGACAAAATTTTCTTGAGAAATAAAATTTTCACAAAATTTTCTAGAGAAATAAAATTTTTAGAAATGAAATTTTAGGGGTGTCTTCAAGGTCAAAGTCGCAATTTCAAAAGTGTTTCATTTAATCTATCAACTTAAAACATCTAAAATTTCTTTCTTTTACCCTATCTTCTTAATATTTCATAATATTATGTAGTTTATTCTTTTAGTCAGCTGTGATATATCCCTGGGCACTTGTTTCCGTCTGCGATATTTGAATTGTATTTGGTGGTACGTATTTCTGTTACCACACATTTAAAAAAAAATACACGTACTTGGAAAACCGCTAATGTGAGAAAGTGCTACAATAAGAGTGTGTCAACACTATTTCATATCCTTAGGATGCTGACACCAAAATAATTCAATTGTTCAGTGTTACGTTGTTGGCGAAAGGCAAGCAGATGTGTTAAAGAATTCAAATTAACCAAGTCCATATTATTCGATAACCGCATATTAAAAAATTTTGTATACTCAACACTTTAGGATGGTGATGGGGAAGGATAAAAAAACAAGTCAGTCCATTTGTAACACATGGAAATCCATCGATATATGACCATATATAATATATTATTGATCGTGGTTAAATTCTAAGACGTCCTAATGATGTCCAGCAGACTGCCTGTCTGTTGTAATCACGCTATAGCCCTCAATAATACAGCAGTCTTTCTGACAGTAACAAGTCCTAGTACCAATGATATCAACATTTTTATAATAACTGACTTAACACTTTACTACTTGTGGTCACACTCAAAGACCCATACGAAAAGACCCACAAATACATGCAGCCATGAATGTCTATACGTACATATATGCACATATTTTCTTTGGAATGCATTCGCCGTATTATAGAATGTTTCCTGGATGTTTTATTCACTTCCTTTTCTTTTTTTCCCCTTATTTTTAGTAGCTGACATGAGGTTGGCAAGAGCTAGAGAGGGTTCCTCAACAAACTAAAGAATGACAAAGTGAATAAACTCATTTGAGCAGAGAGCAGAGCAAAGCATTGGTTCATTGGAAAATGAGTGCATATGGAGAAAAATCGATTTTTGTGTTCTGCTCGTGGGTATGAGTCAGCGATGGAAAATGCAGTACTATAGTAATTTTTTCAATACTTTTTCACCCTGGTCAGTACCGTAGTACCCCCGTGAATAATTTTGTACCTTTTCTGTATACATTTTTAAGCCGATATCAGATATATGGAACAATAGTCTTGACAAAATATTTTAATATTTAGAGAAAGTCTTATTTGCTAACAGTCTTTTACAAATTTGGCAAAACAGACAAGTTCATGCGGGAAGAAAATCTCGATATTGTTAAAAAATTTTTATTTCCCAAAAATAAAGAAAATTTTGTCAAAACTTTATTTCTATAGGAAATTTTTTCAAAATTTTATTTCTATAGGAAATTTTGTCAAAATTTTATTTTTACAGACAATTTGGTCAAAATTTTATTTCTACAGAAAATTTTGTTAAAATTTTATTTCTATAGAAAATTTTGTCAAAATTTTATTTCTATAGAAATTTTTTTTCAAAATTTTATTTCTATTGAAAATTTTGTCCAAATTGTATTTCCACAGAAAATTTTGTCAAAATTTTATTTCTATAGAAAATTTTGTCAAAATTTTATTTCTATTCAAAATTTTGTCCAAATTTAATTTCTATTGAAAATTTTGTCCAAATTGTATTTCCATAGAAAATTTTTGTTAAATTGTATTTCTACAGAAAATGTTGCCAAAATTGCATTTCTATAGAATTTTTTTTCAAAATTTTATTTCTATAGAAAATATTGTCAAAATTTTATTTCTATAGAAAATTTTGTCAAAATTATATTTCTATAGAAAATTTTGTCAAAATTTTATTTCTATAAAAAATTTTGTCAAAATTTTATTTCTATAGAAAATATTATCAAAATTTTATTTCTATAGAAAATATTGTCAAAATTTTATTTCTATAGAAAATTTTGTCAAAATTATATTTCTATAGAAAATTTTGTCAAAATTTTATTTCTATAAAAAATTTTGTCAAAATTTTATTTCTATAGAAAATTTTGTCAAAATTTTATTTCTATAGAAAATTTTGTCAAAATTTTATTTCTATAAAAAATTTTGTCAAAATTTTATTTCTATAGAAAATTGAGTCAAAAATTTATTTTTTTTATCTAAGGAAAATGTATGTAGTACCATAAAGTACAGCTGTGGCAACCGTGATTACAATACTACGGTAGTCTTTGTAAGCGAATATAAGACTAAAAAAAGAAAATATTTAAAATTTAGAAGTTGACATACACAATTTTATTTTCTTTAAAATTCAATTTAAGGGAGCTCATGACAATAATCTTCCAATGATATTTAGTGAAAAGTACTTTTTCGCTCAAAAAAGTACCTTATTTGTACTTTCTTAAAAATTGTATTTTCCATCCCTGGTATGAGTATGACATGAATTTGTATGTGCGTATGTATGTGTGTTCATATGTGTCTTGCTAATGTTTACATGATTGTGTTTAAGGATGCCGCACAAACAAACTATAGAAAAAGACATTACAAGCATATGGGTAACTACATTTTCTTATGTGTTCTTAACGGCCTTTTTTTTGTGTGATGGTCCTTTATTAGATTCAAAGTTGGTCTGATTAGGCAGATAGCATTTGTTGGAATATTTAATGTGGGTCAGTTTCTGTATACGATGCCAGAAAACAATACAAGAAGTTAGCATTTCTATTTAAATTTAACTGAATTAAATGAAATAAATTAAATTATATTAATAAATAAATTCAAAAAATTTAAAAACAATTTTATTATATGTAGTTAAATAAATTTATTTCACTTTAACTTAGATTCGAATTAAATATAAATTAAACTTTCTTTTCAAATTAAATCAAATTCAAATTTGTTAAATTAAATTTATAATTCAATTTAATTAAAAAACAAGTATATACGGCCGTAAGTTCGGCCAGGCCGAATCTTATGTGCCCTCCACCATGGACTGCGTAGAAACTTCTACGAAAGACTGTCATCGACAATCGAATTACTTGGGTTGTGGTATCTTAACATCGTTTTCTAAATTGTGAGTTAGTCCATACGTGGTATGTATTAGACAATACGTAGAGAGCCAGAATTGAAATATGGGGTCGCTTATATGAGGGCTATATACAATTATGAACTTGATATGGACCAATTTTTGTGTGATCGATTTATCTGATGGCTATATATAACTGTAGACCGATATGGACCTAGTTAGGCATGGTTGTTAACGGCCATATACTAGCACAATGTACCAAATTTCAACTGACTCGTATGAAATTTGCTCCTCCAAGAGGCTCCAAAACCAAATCTCGGGATCGGTTTATATGGGGGCTATATATGATTATGGACTGATATGGACCACTTTTGGCATGTTTGTTAAATATCATATACTACCACCACGTACCAAATTTCAACCAGGTCGGATGAATTTTGCTTCTCCAAAAGGCTCCGGAGGTCAAATCTGGGGATCGGTTTATGTGGGGGCTATATCTAATTATGGACTGATATGAACCAATTCCTGCATTGTTCTTGGATACCATATACTAACTTCAGGTACCAAATTTCAACCGACTCGGATGAATTTTTCTCTTCCTCCGGAGGTCAAATCTGGGGCTCCGGAGGTCAAATCTGGGGATCGGTTTATATAGGGCCTATATATAATTATGGACCGATCTCGACCAATTTTTGCATGCGTGTTTGACGCCATATATTAACACCACGTACCAAATTTCAACTGAATCAGATGAATTTTGGTCTTCCAAGAGGCTCCGGAGGTCAAATCTGGTGATCGGTTTATATGGGGGCTATATATAATTATGAACCGATGTGGACCAATTTTTGCATAGTCATTAGAGACCATATATTAACACCATGTACCAAATTTCAGCCGGATCGGATGAAATTTGCTTCTCTTAGAGGCTCCGCAATCCAAATCGGGGGATCGGTTTATATGGGGACTATATATAATTATGGACCGATGTGGACCAATTTTTGCATGGTTGTTAGAGACCATATACTAACACCATGTACCAAAATTCAGCCGGATCGGATGAAATTTGCTTCTCTCAGAGGCCTCGCAAGCCAAATTTAGGGGTCCGTTTAAATGGGGGCTATACGTAAAAGTGGACAGATATGGGCCATTTGCAATACCATCCGACCTACATCAATAACAACTACTTGTGCAAAGTTTCAAGTCGATAGTTTGTTTCGTTCGGAAGTTAGCGTGATTTCAACAGACGGACGGACGGACATGCTCAGATCGACTCAGAATTTCACCACGACCCAGAATATATATACTTTATGGGATCTTAGAGCAATGTTTCGATGTGTTACAAACGGAATGACAAAGTTAATATACCCCCCATCATATGGTGGAGGGTATAAAAATTTAATCTAATTGATACAGATGATATAAAAATACCCAAATACAGTGTAACCTCTCAAACTAGGACACTCTTAAAACCGGACACCTCCCAAACTTGGATTTAATTGATTCTGATGATATAAAATACCTAAATACAGTGTAACCTCTCAAACTAGGACACTCTTAAAACCGGACACCTCCCAAACTTGGACAGTTGTCTAGGGACGTTTGATATATTAACACATTAAAATTAACCTCTTATAAGTGGACACCTCCCAAATGTGGACAAAATCTAGGGAACCGTGAATGTCCATCTTTCAGAGGTTTCACTGTACATTAAATTATATAAATAAATAAAATTAAAAACAATTTTATTATAAAAAGTTAAATTTTTGTTGTATTTTAAATTAAATTCGTATTCAATTGAAATTTAATTAGATTTGATTAAATTAATTATGCGATTCAAATTAAATTAAATTTATTGGATAGTTAAATGAATTCGTTGTCCTTTAACTTAAATTCGAATTAAATTTAAATTAAACTTAAATTCTTTACAAAATAAGTTAAATTGAATTTTATTAAATTAAATTTATAATTCAATTTAATTTAATAAATTTAAATTTAATTGATATATGTAATAACATAAAAAAATTACTAAATAAAGAATTCGTATTTGTAAATTAAATTAAATAAAATAAATTAAATTATATAAATAACTAAAAGTAAACACAATTGTATTATAGGTGGTTAAATTTATTGTACTTTAAATTAAATTAATATTCAATTTAAATCAAACTTAATTTCAAATTAATTTAAATTTTATTAAATTAAATTTGCAAAAGTTTAATTTAATAAAATTAAATTTAATTTAATTTAATAAAAATAAAATTTTATTAAATTAAATTTGCAATTTAATTTAGAATTATTGAAACATAAAATTTAAATGAAATAAATTAAATTTTATATATAAATTAATTAAATAAAATTAAAAGTAATTTTATTTAATGTAGTTTAAAGTAATTTTGTAATTCAATTCGATTAAAAAAATTTAAATATAATTGAAGTGTGAAATAACATAAAAACTTACTAAATAAAGAATTTGTTAAAGTAATTTTATACAGAATTTTTATATTTAATTTATAATTGTATTATGTTTGTATTCAATTTGATTTAACAAATTTAAATGTAATTGAAATAAGAAATAACATAAAAACTAAATAAAGAATGTAAACTAAACTTAAATTAATTTGAAATTAAATTAGATTTTAATAAGAAAATTTTGTAATTCCATTTAATTTAATAAATCTAAATTTAATTAACATATATAAAATAACACAAAAATGTACTAAAAAAAGACTTCGTTATATTTAAAAGAAATTAATTCAAATAAGTTACATTTAATTAAATTAAAAATAACTTTATCATATATAGTTAAATTAATTTATTGTGCTTTAAACTAAATTTGAATTAAATTTAAAATAAATTTATATTAATTATAAATTAATTTTATATTAAAACATATTAACTTAGAAAGATATTATTACATGTAATAATAGATTTAAACATAATTAATATATATGAAATAACACAAACATTTACTTAATAACGAATTGGTTGTATTAAAATTAAATAAATTAAATTATATAAATAAATAAATTAAATTGAAAATAATTTTACTATATGTAGTTAAATTTATTTTATTGCGCTTTAATTTAAATTCGAATTTAATGTATATTAAGTTTAAATAAAACTTAAATCGATTTGTTTTTGATTTTTCTTTCAAGATTTAATTTTCATTTAATTAGATTTGATTAAATTAAAATTATAATTCAATTTTTTTAACACATTCATTGCCATTGTACTCGCTTGAGTATAGAAATTTTGCAACAATTAATTTCGCAGAACTTTGTTTAGAAATGGAATTAGGCAACGTTTTTTTTGTTTTTTTATTTATTTATTTTTTGTTTTATGTTTTTTATATTTTCTAACTGAATTTTAGTGTAAATATAATTGAATTACATTTTTATACCCTCCACCATAGGATGGGGGGTATATTAACTTTGTTATTCCGTTTGTAGCACATCGAAATATTGCTGTAAGCCCCCATAAAGAATATATATTCTGGGACGTGGTGAAATTCTGAGTCGATCTAAGCATGTCCGTCCGTCGGTCCGTCTGTTGAAATCACGCTAACTTCCGAACGAAACAAGCTATCGACTTGAAACTTGGCACAAGTAGTTGTTATTGATGTAGGTCGATATGGGCCATTTGATGGTATTGCAAATGGTCCATATCGGTCCACTTTTACGTATAGCCACCATATAAACGGACCCCCAAATTTGGCTTGCGATTGCTCTAAGAGAAGCAAATTTCATCCGATCTGGCTGAAATTCTGTACATGGTGTAAGTATATGGTCTCTAACAACCATGCAAAAATCAGTCCATATCGGCCCATAATTTTATACAGCCCCCATATAAACCGATCCCCAGATTTGGCTTGCGGAGCCTCAAAGTGAAGCAAATTTCATCCGATCTTGCTGAAATTAGGTACATGGTGTTGGTATATGGTCTCTAACAACCATGCAAAAATTGGTCCACATCGGGCCATAATTATATATAGCCCCCATATAAACCGTTTTCCAGATTTGACCTCCGGAGCCTCCAGATTTGGCTTGCGGAGCCTCAAAGAGAAGCAAATTTCATCCGATCCGGCTGAAATTTGGTACATTGTGTTGGTATATGGTCTCTAGCATCCATGCAAAAATTGGTCCACATCGGGCCATAATTATATATAGCCCCCATATAAACCGATCCCCAGATTTGGCTTGCGGAGAGAAGCAAATTTCTTCCGATCCGGCTGAAATTTGGAACATGGTGTTAGTATATGGTCTCTAACAACCATGGTCCATATTGGTCCATATCGGTCCATAATTATATATAGCCCCCATATAAACCGTTTTCCAGATTTGACCTCCGGAGCCTCTTGGATGAGCAAAATTCATCCGATCCGGTTCAAATTTGGAACCCGGTGTTAGTATATGGCCGCTAACAACCCTGCCTAAATTGGTCCATATCGTCCTATAGTTATATAAAGCGATCCCCAATCACACAAAAATTGGTCCATATCGGTTCATAATCATGGTTGCCACTCGAGCCAAAAATAATCTACCAACATTTTATTTCTAGAGAAAAGTTTGTCAAAATTTTATTCCTATAGAAAATTTTGTCAACATTTTATTTCGATAGAAAATTTTGTTAATATTTTATTTCTATGGAAAATTTTGTTAAAATTTCATTTCTATAGAAAATATTGTCAAAACTTTATTTATATAGAAAATATTATTTCCATAGAAAATTTTGTTAAAATTTTATTTCTATGGAAAATTTTGTTAAAATTTCATTTCTATAGCAAATTTTGTCAAAATTTTATTTCTATAGAAAATTTTGTAAAATCTATATGTCTATAAAAACTTGTGTCAAAATTTAGTTTCTATAGAAAATTTTGTCAAAATTTTATTTCTATAAAAAATTTAGTCAAACTGAATTATATACGTATTTAAGGAGATGAGATAGACACAGAAGGAGATGAGATAGACACATGGTGTCTTTGGCAATAATGCTAAGGGTGGGTCCCTGAGTCGATATAACCATGTCCGTGTGTCCGTCTGTCCGTCCGTCCGTCTGTCTGTGAACACATTTTTGTGATCAAAGTCTAGGTCGCAATTTAAGTCCAATCGCCTTCAAATTTGGCACATGTTCCTAATTTGGGTCAGAATAGTACCCTATTGATTTTGGAAGAAATCGGTTCTGATTTAGATATAGCTTCCATATATCTTTCGCCCGATATGCACTAATATGGACCCAGCAGCCAGAGTTTTATACCGATTTGCTTGAAATTTTATACAAACATAACACTTAGTCGTATAGTCAAGTGTGCAAAATTTGATTGAAATCGGTTCAGATTTAGATATAGCTCCCATATATATCTTTCGCCCGATATGGACTAATATGGTTCTAATAGCCAGAGTTTTGGCCCAATTTGGTTGAAATTTTGCACAGGGAATAGTTTTAGCATTTTAGCTATGCGTGCCAAATTTGATTGAAATCGGTTCAGATTTATATATAGATCCCATATATAGCTTTCGCCCGATTTACACTCATATGACCAATTTTTTACTCCGATTTAGTTGAAATTTTGCACAGGGGGTAGAATTAGCATTGTAGCTACGCGTGCCCAATTTGGTTGAAATCGGTTCAGATTTAGATATAGCTCCCGTATATATATGTTTTTCTGATTTCGACAAAAATGGTCAAAATACCAACATTTTCCTTGTTAAATCGCCACTGCTTAGTCGAAAAGTTGTAAAAATGACTCTAATTTTCCTAAACTTCTAATACATATATATCCAGCGATAAATCATAAATAAACTTTTGCGAAGTTTCCTTAAAATTGCTTCAGATTTAAATGTTTCCCATATTTTTTTTTTACTAAAATTGCATTAGCCAACTTAAATTTTGCGTCTATAGGTTTTGTAAAAGTCTATCAAATTCTGTCCAAATCGAGTGATATTTAAATGTATGTATTTGGGACAAACCTTTATATAGCACCCAACACATTTGACGGATGTGATATGGTATCGAAAATTTAGATCTACAAAGTGGTGCAGTGTATAATATAGTCGGCCCCGCCCGACTTTAGACTTTCCTTACTTGTTTTTAATTTAATATATACCACGTATGGACTTACAATTTAGAAGACGGTGTTAGAAGGTTGTAAGATACCTTGCCATCGGCAAGCTTTATCTCAACCCAAGTAATTCCATTGTGGATGGCAGTGTGTAGAAGAAGTTTCTACGCAATCCATGGTGGAGGGTACACAAGCTTCGGTCTGAACGAACTTACGGCCGTATATACTTGTTTTTATTTTAAATGGTCTTGGCGTGTAATGGGTTAATAGATTTAAATTTAATAAACATAAATTGAAATAATATAGTTAAATTATTGTAGTGTAGTGTATTAAAGTACATTAAATTCAAATCAAATTTAAATTAAATTCGAATTAAACTTAAATTAATTTCAAATTAAATTAAATTAAATTTTGTTAAATTAAGTCCATAATTCAATGTAAGTGAATAAATTTAAATTTGACATATGAAATAATATAAAATTGACTAAATAACGAATTTGTTATATTTAAATTAAATAAATTAAATTATGTAAATAAATAAATTAAATATAATTGTATTATATGTCGTTAAATTAATTTATTGTACAATACATTAAATTTAAATTAAGTTTAAATAGAATTTGATTAAATTAAATTAAAAATAATTTTATTATTTTTGTATTTCAAACTAATTTAATAATAAGTTTGAATGTAATTTATATTTCAAGTAACCGAAAAAATTACTAAATAACGAATTTGCAATACTCAAACAAATTATAAAAGCCCACCCATATGTTGCCTAATGTGCATGTATGTACTAGAGGTCTGCACAATTCTATTTGTAAATGCAGAGTACACGTGTACTTGCTACATGAGTACATCTATTTGAGAGATTCGCAAAACAATTGGTACACATTTTGATGAACACCAAAAGCCACGAGTAACTTCTTGTTGCTACTCTGATGACTTCACTACCAACAAACACATATTCCTCTTTCTCTCTTATTGAAGTGTACTCAGAGTGATCACGTCGAGTATGTTGCGAGAACAAAACTTCATAGAGTACTACATGTACCACATGCAGTTTCAGAAATACAAAAAAACAGTTAGTCTCCATAATATATGTTTTGGTTTGTTATAAAGAGGGGCAAACGTTAAGGTAAGTGTGTGACATACATAAATATATGAAATATGTGATATACATACATATCTATGATTAATAATAATGGAAAGTTTTGCTTCGCACATACTGAGAAATACTTGTGGTACCACGTGAAGTGAAGAGAATCCATGTTGTACTTTTTCTCAAGTACTTACATTTTTATTGTTCCTTTTTTTCGGAACACATATTGTTTCGGATAAGTACTTGGTGGTATTTGACAAGCAAGTGTTCTCTTCACTTCACTACTTGCGCTCTGAGAGAAAGACAGAGTATGTACTATATTCGACAGCGAATTGCATACATGCAGTGAAAAGTTATTCGATGCAGACCTCTAGTATGTACGATGTGTCCGTGTATGTCAAAGATTTATGCATTGTGATATTTTTGCATGTAATCATGTTGTATTTCGTTGTGTTTATTAAGCACTCATGCATGTAAATTCGTTATTAATGCACACACACACATACACACACACACATTCACACGAACATATGGATGAGTGTGTGACACATGGCCCCATTGTTGCTTTGATTGCATCGTTGTTATCGTTTGGTTATGCTGATGGTTGGTCATTATCACAATCATTATTGTGTGTGGCTGGCTTTGAGATGGCGTAACGTATGGTAGCATTGCCTAGGATTGCTGGCTTGGCGACCAAAATGGATATTTATAGTCAAGGGACGAAATGCGTTAACGGGTTTTGTAAACGGTAGTTTTTAATGCACTTGTTTATAGTTGTAATCTCAAAAGCATTTAACCGTAAATAATTTGAAGAGATTTCATTCAAATCAAATATTTCATCATAAATTATCATGAAATTCCACAGAATCAATAATGAAATTATTTCATGTGTTTTTGCATATACAATTTTGCTGGTAGTGTAAAAGAAAACTTTAGGGTGGCTTATTGCGTCCAGCTGCATGGGTTTTGGTTGTTTTCTAAGAAAAATTAGATAAATGCGGTGACTAGAACCCTAAAAATTAAATCGGTCTCTATGGGTGCTATACCCACGCACCTATTTGTAGACCCCATATCAGTGTTGTCAATATTTTTTTTGGCTCTTGTCCCCAAAAATCCTCAATTTAAATTTAAATTACTCACAAAAATCACCAATACATTTGTGATAAGAGGCTCTGCTGTAGAGTATCAGCAATAATTTAAGAATTAAAATTTTGTCACATGTAGCAAGCTGCAATAAGATCAAGATTTCGAACCACAACACTAAGAGACTGGTGATCGTCTTCAAAATGCTGGAGATATGAAAATGGAAGTTCGACCACTTTGTATTTATCAGGGCTGTGGAGTCGGAGCCGGAGTCGGAGTCGGAGTCTGAAGATTTTGCTGTAGTCGGAGTCGGAGCCGGAGCCGGAGTCTTGGAGTCGGAGTCTGAAGATTTTGCTGGAGCCGTAGTCGTAGAAATTTTGCTCAACTCCGACTGCGGCGAAACAAACTTTGAAAAACACTTCCTATCTTTGTAACTAAAAACAAGTAAGGAAAGTCTAAAGTCGGGCGGAGCCTACTATATTATACACTGCACCACTAAGTAGATCTAAATTTTCGATACCATATCACATCCGTCAAATGTGTTGGGTGCTATATATAAAGGTTTGTCCCAAATACATACATTTGAATATCACTCGATTTGGACAGAATTTGATAGACTTTTACAAAATCTATAGATTCAAAATTGAAGTTGGCTAATGCACTAGGGTGGAACACAATTTTAGTAAAAAAAAAAATATGGGAAACATTTACATCTGAAGCAATTTTAACGGAAACTTCGCAAAATTTCATTTATGATTTATCGTTCATTTATGATTTATATATATATATATATATATATATATATATATATATATATATATATATATATATATATATATATATATATATATATATATATATATATATATATATATATATATATATATATATATATATATATATATATATATATATATATATATATATATATATATATATATATACTAGCGTAACCTGGCCCGCTTCGCTGCGCCTTCCGAAGCGTATTTGGAGGAACATTTTGCATTAACTTAGTCAACTATATCCTTCGTCCTGAAAACAAATTCGAAAAGATTTCAATTCTTTTAAACAAATCGGACTACTTGATTTTTCGTTTATAGGTACAAATACGACGGGAGAGGGTGTACCCTTTCCTCCAAATTTTTTTAATAATGTTCTGTATTCAAGTAGTTGGACAATCTTCTATATTTCTTGTGAATTTTAAGTGGGGTTTGTCAAGGAAAGGTATCCTTCTCCTCAACATATCTGAAAATTAAGCTCTATATTATAATAACATACAAAGAATTACTGTTTCCCATCCAATAAACCGGAAAAACAAAAGTAGTAAAAAATTTACCACATTAACATTTGCTAAAATGTTGGAAAATGATGCACCCTCTACGTTGGCTGCCAATTTCATGTAAATTTAAGTTCTTTACTAAAAAGAAGTCTGGCAGAAGCCTGTACAAAAATCATAAAATTATGTACAGATTTCCAATTTACGGACAACCCTCTACTTTCAACTTAAGAAAAAAAAAACGGACAAAAGGGAACCCTCTCTTTACTAAAATGAAGACTAAAAAGAAGTCTGGCAGAGGCCTGTACAAAAATCATAAAATTATGTACCGAGTTCCCATTTACGGACAACCCTCTACTTTCAATTTAAGAAAAAAAAACGGACAAAAGGGAACCCTCTCCCCACCTTCGCTCCACTCCGAGCTGATATCGGACTATCACGTACCCTATATTAATTTCGCAACTACTCAATGGTCCCTATAAATTCTATCGAAGTAAATCGATAAAGTTTATTTCAATTTTCCCCCTTCCCCAACCAGATGTCGAAAAATTATATACTACTTTAAAAATCATATATAAATTTAATCACCTCCTCCCAGGCTCCCTGTAAATTTCAAGTAGATCGGAGATGTTTAAATTTTGCTCTATTGTTTTAAAGGGACGTCACTTTCCCCGATACAATATCGACACCCCTAACCTTCCCTGAAAATTCTTGAAACTTTCCTTCAAGTGTGGGGCAAGGAAGGTTGCCTCTTCGTTCAAAACCTTCCCCCACTGCTTTTGTAAATTTCAAGAAAACTTAATTTTTTTGTAGTTTTAGAGGAGGACCTCCTCCCCGACCAAATGTCGAAAAGCGTATCTTTTGTAAACGTCCCAGAAAATGTCAAGCAAATTATAAGCCTAAAGGGGCGGCCTCTCTTTCGTCCAAATATCACAAAATCAGGTATCAACTATTACGGTTGACGGAGGTTACGATCTCTCCCCAGTGCTCTGTAAATTTCAAGTAACTCGGTAAAGTTTAATTGTTTCTCTGTATGTACTTAAGAGAAGCGGATGTCTCCCTATGCCCTTTTATTTTTATTAAAAAATCAGGAACCTGATATAAATTTCGTAACCCATTTTTTCTGTAAACTTAAAAAAAAAAAAAATTTGGGCAAAGGGGTGGTCCCCCTCCCCGACCAAATATCGAAAAATAATGTACCGGTTTTTATCTACATGCCAACCCCGACATTCAATGAAAACTTCAAGAAATCGCATAATTTTGTTCCAAGTTTCAAAAAGTAGGGCAAGGGGGAGGTCCCCCTCCCCATCCACATATGAAATCATCGGGTACCCCATATTAATTCCATAACCTCTCCACATGTTCTCTGTAAATCTCAGATAATTTAGAGAATTTTAGTTTTTTCACTGTACTGTAAAAAAAGTCGAACAAAGGAGAGGCCCCCCTCCACCAAAAAATGTCGAAATAAAAAGTAGCGGATCTTTGTATAGATGCCAACCCCAATCTTCAACGAAAATTTCAACCAAATCGGTCAACTTTGGTCCAATTTTCAAAAAGTCCGACAAAGGGGATGTCCCCCTCCGCGACCAGGTGTCAAAAAATGAGATACCCTATTTTCACCACATGAACGCCCCCTACGATCTCTGAAAGTTTCAAGTATATATATATATATATATATATATATATATATATATATATATATATATATATATATATATATATATATATATATATATATATATATATATATATATATATATATATATATATATATATATATATATATATATATATATATATATATATATATATGAGTTTAAAGCGGGCGAAAAATATTTATGGGAACTATATCTAAATCTGAACGGATTTCTTCCAAAATCCAAATGGAGTTCTAGTCTGAAGAAAAACACATACTTGTACCAAATTTGAAGTCGATTGGGTTAAAATTGCGATTTTAATTTTGGTCACAAAAATGTGTTGAAAGGCAGAAGGAGGGACGGACAAACGGGCATTGCTGCATTGACTCAGGGCGTATATCTCATCTCCTTGCTGTATTGCAAACATATGCACTAACTTATAATACCCTGTGGCGCACGTTATAATTAATTTCATCAACTAAATTCGTGATTAGATCAGAAAAAATTCTTCACTATTCATAAATTATTTGATACAATTAAATTTTTAATTGATTCAATTAATTTTCTAATTGGCGTTGGTGATTGTTACTAGCATATGCTTAATTGAATTAATTTAATTAACAATTTAAATTGGATTAATTAATTTCGTAATTGAAGTCATAAAAAATGTTGTCTGAGCAAACATCACTCTCCAACAATAGTCCTCCTCCATCCAAAAATCCAATAATTCACATCCTCATTGAACCGCCCTGTACAATTTGAACAAATTCATGTAATATTTGCCATCTTTGACATTTCTAATACTTTGACAACGACATATTGCAAATATTTAATATTCATCCAATAAATGAACTTAATTAATTTTTTTGTGGTTTTACTATAAAAAGAAGGTCGAATTTTGATTAAAACTCAAGCATATTATGATAGATGTAATAACTCGTAAAATAATTGAAAATCGGATTTTTGAGAGCGCAAACAAAAAACCGACAACAACAAACAGAGAAAATAGAAAGAGAAATAGAGAGAGAGAGAGAGTGAGAAAAAACCTCAAACGATATTAATGGTCTACAAAGCTATAGCTGGACCATTTAAACCAACTGCTACATTTATATTCAGTTGCAAGCTTATATTTAATTAAAATTCCTAGAAAAGAATTTTTCATAATTTTTCTGTTGTTACAGAAGGCCATTAGCTAATACCAGCCCGCCCGCTTCACCTTCTTCAACATCACCCTAACCTTTTTCATATTGAAATATTTTTTATTATTTTAAAATCATTTACGCAAAGCTTGAAATTCAATGGTTCATTGCAATAGACTAACAGAAGCAAGCAAATCCTTGAAATCACTTCAATAGAATGCTAAAGAGCCTTTGGTTTATTTTTTAATGTTTCCTTGTTAGTGTTGTTGTTGTTGTATTTATTTAACATTTATTACAACCAGACTTCAAACGGAATTGCATGGCTTTCTTTATTAAATTCAATTATTTGTCAAATTAATTTATTTGGCTAAGAGGATATGAAGTGCTGAATAGGCAGTAAGAGAAAAACAGAGAGAGAGAGAGGGAGAGGCAGGGATGAAACGGATCCAGACAATGTAAATATGCAAAAGCTTCAATAACATGAAAATATGCTTTAATCGTGGAATATTTGAAAACAGGACTTTGTAATTTCTATGATTGCTTAGTAGTATAATAAAGTAAATGTCCTGCGTATCACTTTGTACGGAGATACATGAATGTGGAATTAAGTCTTCTTGTTTTCATAAGACAATCATGAGAAAATGCTAGTACCTAGAAATAATGGCATTGCATACAAATCGAAAAGATAACACTGGACAAGATATAACATTAGTGAAATTCACCATCAGTATTACAGTCACGGTTGGCACTCGAGCCAAAAATAATTTACCGAAATTTGGAGAAAACTTAACCAAAACGGAACCAAACCAAAAAAATTTTATTTTGCACAAATGTTATTTTTGTAGAAATTTTATATCAATAAAATTTTTTTCAAAATTTTATTATTAAAAAAAATAGAAAATTTTTGTCAAAATTTTATTTATATAAAAAATGTTGTCAAAATTTTATTTCAATAGAAAATTTTGTTAAAATTTTATTTCTATAGAAAATTTTGTCAACATTTTATTTCTATAGAAAATTTTATCAAAATTTTATTTCTATAGAAAATCTTGTCAAATTTATATTTCTATAGACAATTTTGTCAAAATTTCTTTTCCATATAAAATTTTGTCAAAATTTTATTTCTATAAAAAATTTTGTCAAAATTTTATTTCAATAGAAAATTTTGTTAAAATTTTATTTCTGTAGAAAATTTTGTCAACATTTTATTTCTATAGAAAATTTTGTCAACATTTTATTTCTATAGAAAAATTTAACAAAATTTTATGTCTATAGAAAATTTTGTCAAAATTTTATTTCTATAGAAAATTTTGTCAAATTATATTTCTATAGACAATTTTGCCAAAATTTCATTTCCATAGAAAATTTTGTCAAATTTCATTTCCATAGAAATTTTTGTCAAAATTTCATTTCCATAGAAAATTTTGTCAAACTTATATTTCTATAGAAAATTTTGTCAAAATTTTATCCTATAAAAAATTTTGATTATTTCTATAGATTTTTTTTTCAAAATTGTATTTTTATAAAAAATTGTGTCAAAATTTTATTTCTATAGAAAATTTTGTCAAAATTATATTTCTATAGACAATTTTGTAAAATTTTATTTCGATAGAAATTTTTATAAAAATTTTATTCCTATAGAAAATTTTGTCAAAATTTTATTTCTATATTTTTTTTTTTTTTAATTGTATTTTTATAGAAAATTTTGTCAAAGTTTTATTTCTATAGAAAATTTTGTCAAAATTTTATTTCTATAGAAAATTTTGTCAAAATTTTATTTCTATAGAAAATTTTGTCAAAATTTTATTTCTATAGAAAATTTTGTCAAAATTCTATTTCTATAGAAAATTTTATCAAAATATTTATTCTATAGAACAGTTGTCAAAAATTTATTTCTAATTATACAATTATTTTTCGAGCTTTATGGACAGATATAGATTAAGGGACATGTAAGTTATATGAAAAGATGATGTACAGTGGGAGAAAAGATGATTCAATTTGTAAGAGGAAATCTCCCAAATGTTTTCTCCATAAGGAGTTAGCATAAAGGGCCCAAAATTGAGTTATCTCTCCCAGCCAGATCTATACTAAAGGCTGTGGAAAGGTTCATTCGCCCGAACCGAAACATGTACAGTCCAGGCGTGTATAGATTGGTATCTGGCGTTTTCTTTTCAATGGCTCTATTAACCATGTCCCTTAATCTATATCTGTCCATAAAGCTCGAAAAATAATTGTATAATTAGATATAATGCATTTGGACGTCAATTGCCTGTTTCATTATCAGGCTAACATGAAATATAATAAGCAACGATGAGCCCGTCGTAAAACTAGGAAAAACACGACTAATGTACGCGTTAGAATTGTTGTTGTATCCTGGAAACCAGTTTCTGTTAATTGTCATATGTTGTAGTTGACTGTAGAAACAATAAGCATTGTTCGACTGTTCACCACTTAGGTGAATTCTAACAAATTAGCTTTCTAAAAATAAATTTCGTGTTGTTGCATTACTATGTAACAAAACGAAATAAAAATAAGATTAAGGGACTTGTAAGTTATATGAAAAGATGATGTACAGTGGGAGAAAAGATGATTCAATTTGTAAGAGGAAATTTCCCAAATGTTTTCTCCATAAGGAGTTAGCATAAAGGGCCCAAAATTGAGTTATCTCTCCCAGCCAGATCTATACTAAAGGCTGTGGAAAGGTTCATTCGCCCGAACCGAAACATGTACAGTCCAGGCGTGTATAGATTGGTATCTGGCGTTTTCTTTTCAATGGCTCTATTAACCATGTCCCTTAATCTATATCTGTCCATAAAGCTCGAAAAATAATTGTATAATTAGATATAATGCATTTGGACGTCAATTGCCTGTTTCATTATCAGGCTAACATGAAATATAAAAATTTATTTCTATAGAAAATTTTATAAAAATATTTATTCTATAGAAAATTTTGTCAAAAATTTATTTCTATAGCAAATTTTGTCAAAATTTTATTTCTATAGAGAATTTTGTCAATATTTTGTTTCTATAAAAAATTTTGTCAAAATTATATTTTTATACAAAATTTTGTCAAAATTTTATTCCTATAGAAAATTTTGTCAAAATTTTATTTCTTGGGTAAATTGATATAAAATTTCAACAAAAATAACATTTGTGCAAAATAAAATTTTTTGGTTTGGTTCCGTTTTGGTTAAGTTTTCTCCAAATAAAATTTTGACGAAATTTTGCAATAAAAATAAAGTTTTGACAAAATTTTCTATAGAAATAAAATTTTGACAAAATTTTCTATAGGAATAAAATTTTGACAAAATTTTCTATAGAAATAAAGTTTTGACAAAATTTTCTATAGAATAAATATTTTGACAAAATTTTCTATAGAAATAGAATTTTGACAAAATTTTCCACAGATATAAAAAGTTGACAAAATTTTCTATACATATAAAATTTTGACAAAATTTTCTATAGAAATAAAATTTTGACAAAATTTGCTATAAAAATAAAATTTTGACAAAATTTTCTATAGAAATAAAATTTTGACAAAATTTGCTATAAAAATAAAATTTTGACAAAATTTTCTATAGAAACAAAATTTTGGCAAAATTTTCTATAGAAATAAAAGTTTGACAAAATTTGTTATATAAATAAAATTTTGACAAAATTTGCTATAAAAATAAAATTATATAAATAAAATTTTGACAAAATTTTCTATAGAAATATTATTTTGAGAAAATTTGCTATGGAAATAAAATTTTGACAAAATTTTCTATAGAAATAAAGTTTTGACAAAATTCTCCACAGATATAAAATTTTGACAAAATTTTCTATAGAAATAAAAGTTTGAAAAAATTTGTTATATAAATAAAATTTTGACAAAATTTGCTATAAAAATAAAATTATATAAATACAATTTTGACAAAATTTTCTATAGAAATAAAATGTTGACAAAATTTTCTATAGAGATACAATTTTGAGAAAATTTTCTATAGAAATATTATTTTGAGAAAATTTTCTATAGAAATAGAATTTTGTCAAAATTTTCTATAGAAATATTATTTTTAGAAAATTTTCTATAGAAATAAAATTTAGACAAAATTTTCTATAGAGATAAAATTGTGACAAAATTTTCTATAGAGATAAAATTATGACAAAATTTTCTATAGAAATAAAATTTTGACAAAATTTTCTGTAGAGATAAAATTTTGACAAAATTTTCTATAGAGATAAATTTTTGAAAAAATTTTCTATAGAGATAAAATTTTAAGAAAATTTTCTATAGAAATAAAATTTTGACAAAATTTTCTATAGAAATATAATTTTGACAAAATTTTCTATAGAAATAGAATTTTGACAAAATTTTCTATAGAAATAGAATTGTGACAACATTTTCTATAGAAATATTATTTTGAGAAAATGTTCTATAGAAATAAAATTTTTACAAAAACAAAAGTCACATGTAATTGTAGGCTATTTACGTATGGAAATCGTCTTTTATTTCCCCTTAATCATTACCTACCATAAAATTCAATACAACTAAAATCCTTCAATCTTCGCTTTTGTGTAAAATTTTGATCCATTTTCATAAATATTTTCTTTAGTATTTCTTATCCCATGTATTCTTTGCTGTTCATATCGTATTCCAGCTAATTCACTTGCCACAAAACATTTAGAGACTACCTTTTCTGAAAAGCTAAACATTTCAATATTTTCCTTTTAGACAAAAGTGGTCTGTGATTTTTATTTATTTATTTTTTTTTTCTTGGCAAACAAACATCTTAAATGAGCAATAGCATAAAAACAAAACACACACACACAACAGCTATGGTGCCCAATGTTTTTGGGGGACATTCAACTGAAATCAGTGGAATTCAAAGTAAGTGTAAACAATTCGAGGAAATACTAACAAATATCCATTGGACACTTGTCTCAATTGCTCAAAATCGTTATTTAATTCAATTTGTGAAAATGGGAAGAGATATGATTCAATGAAATTGCGAACGAAATATTAATAGAAATAGGAAAGCATTTCGGAGTAGGTGACATTGGCACATCGAAGGATTTTAAAAACGAAGGAAAAGTAAGAAAGAAAATCAGGAGATGAACAAACACACAGAAAATAATATTATAATTTTTGAGCTAACAATAAATTGTTGTTACAGAAAAATTTTAAGTTCAACAAAATTTTTGTTGATATAACAAAATGTTTGTTAATATAACAAAATTGATTGCTAAAGCGACTAAAATCGTAATTGTATTTACAAATTACGTTGTTAGCTCAAATTTAAACATAATTTTAATTGTATTGACAATCAAATTAATTAATATTTTTTTGTGTGCACACACAAACGGAACCAAATTGTGTTTGTGTGATTGTCTATAGGGTCCGGGTAAGCCTGGAAATGAATGAATTCAATTATTCACACAGAAACAATTTGAAAATTGTTGATTCAATCACGAAATTAATTGGCCCAATTTATATTGTAATTGAAATGGCTTCAATGAATTTTTAATTGGTATAAATTTTACTTCTATAGAAAATTTTGTCATACATTTTATTTCTATAGAAAATTTTGTTAAAATTTTGTTTCTATAGAAAATTTTGTCAATCTATAGATCCTGGAAAACTTTTTTAGTATCTCATATCTCATATATCGAATTTTGAATTTCTTTTTCGCTTCATATTTTCCTAATGCTAATAACTGTTATTTTGTCAAAATTTTATTTCTATAGAAAATTTTGTCAAAATTTTATTTCTATAGAAAAATTTGTCAAAATTTTATTTCTATAGAAAAATTTGTCAAAATTTTATTTCTATAGAATATTTCTGTTAAAATTTTGTTTCTATAGAAAATTTTGCAAAGTTTTATTTATATAGAAAATTTTGTCAACATTTTATTTCTATAGAAAATTTTGCCAAATTTTATTTCAATAGAAAACTTTGTCAATTTTTTTTCTATAAAAAAATTTTTCAAAATTTTATTTCTATAAAAAATTTTGTCAAACTTTTATTTCTATAGAAAATTTGTGTTAAAATTTTATTTCTATAGAAAATTTTGCAAAATTTTATTTCTATAGCAAATTTTGTCAACATTTTATTTTCATGGAAAATCGTTTCAAAAATTTATTTCTACAGAAAATTTTCTCAAAATCTTATTTCTATAGAAAATTTTGTTAAAATTTTATTTCTATAGAAAATTTTGTTAAAAATTGCTTTCTATAGAGAATTTTGTTAAAATTTTCTTTCTATAAAAAATTTTGTCAAAATTTTATTTCTACAGCAAATTTAGTCAAAATTTTTTTTCTTCTATTTCTATAGAAAATTTTGTCAAAATTTTATTTCGATTATTTGTGTAGAAAATTTTGTCAATCTATAGATCCTGGAAAACTTTTTTCGAATCTCGAATTTTGAATTTCTTTTTCGCTTCATATTTTCCTAATGCTAATAATTGTTATTGTACCTTGTGAAATGTTTATTCCCATTTACGGTAGATATTTTTATTTTTGGAAAATTTGCCCACTTCTATAAAAATTTTATGATTTCTAGTTATATCTTAAATGGTAAGTACTACTTAAACTTAAGTGGGCTCCCCTATGGAAAAATAATGTCACAGTGGAAAAACACACAAACAATGTAGGCCACCATGGCGTATGAGTCTTACTAGTCCCTCAACACCAATAATCACTCATACGCAGTGTGGTTCCGCTTGACTAACCCCAATCCTCAACATCGTACGTCATCATCACAATGTTGTTACTGTTTCCTATTTCATGCCTACCACCTCTGTCATTAAGATTTTAATAGCATTATGGCAGATATTAATGAAAACAAATATTTTTTTTTATATGTGTGACATATTCTGCTGTTTTTACCAAGAGCATCGTCTATATTTAATTACGCTACCCTGTGGTATCCATAAAGGCTTGGGTGTGTGTGTGTATGTGTGTGTGTGTGAGTGGATGGCATGCATGTGTTATTGGGAGAGTGATACAGACATATAATCATTTGTGAATTTAATATTTCCGCCTTTTCACTCCACCCCACACTCACACACACCCACCCACAAGTACTCTTTGGAGATCTTTCTTAAGCATAACATATTGACCTTTAATGGTCTCTTAATGAGTTCCTGTAAGGACTTCTACTACGGACTACTGCTGGGGTTACGATTACGACCACAACAATGAGCAAAATAAACGATGGCAAAGTCTACATATTAAAGCGACATAAAATATGTTATAGTTGTTAAATGTGCGCTATTATGTCATCAAATAGGTGACAATGAGCAGTTTATTTTTTGTTTTGTTCACACAAAGTAGGATTTTGAAGAAGATAGCCTTGAGGGGTATTAAAGACTTTGTAAGAGAGAAAAACAAAAACGCCGAGTGGTATTTTGTAGATATTTTGTAGACAATTCGAGTTTCTACGGTTCGAAACAACAATGCAGTCCTCGGAAATATTAATAAACATATACCAAAAAGGCAAAACCCGGATATGAAAAATTTTATTTCTATAGAAAATTTTGTCAATTTTTGTTCACTAGAAACTTTTGTCAAAATTTTATTTCTATAGAAATTTTTTCAAAATTTTATTTTTATTAAAAATTTTGTCAACATTTTATTTCTATAGTAAATTTTGTCAAAACTTTTTTTTATAGAAAATTTTGTCAAATTTTATTTCTATAGAAAATTTTGTCAAATTTTTATTTCTATAGAAAATTTTGTCAGACTTTTATTTCTATAGAAAATTTTGTCAAAATTTTATTTTTATAGAAAATTTTGTCAAATTTTTATTTCTATAGAAATTTTTGTCGAAATTTTATTTTTATAGAAAATATTGTCAGAATTTTATTTCTATAGAAAATTTTGTCAAAATTTTATTTCTATAGAAAATTTTGCAAAATTTTATTTCTATAGTAAATTTTGTCAAAAAAAAATTTTTTATAGAAAATTTTGTCAAAAAAAATTTTTTTATAGAAAATTTTGTCAAAATTTTATTTCTATAGAAAATTTTGTCAAAATTTTATTTCTATAGAAAATTTTGTCAAATTTTTATTTCTATCGAAAATTTTGTCGAAATTTTATTTCTATAGAAAATTTTGTCAAATTTCTATAGAAAATTTTGTCAGAATTTTATTTCTATAGAAAATTTTGTCACAATTTTATTTCTATAGAAAATTTTGTCAACATTTTAATTCTATAGAAAATTTTGTCAAAATTTTATTTCTATAGAAAAATTTGTCAATTTTTGTTCACTAGAAAATTTTGTCCAAATTTTATTTCTACTGAAAATTTTGTCAGAATTTTTCTTGTAACATATAGAAGATTTTGTCAGAATTTTATTTCTATAGAAAATTTTGTCAAAATTTTATTTCTATAGAAAATTTTGTCAAAATTTTTATTTCTATCGAAAATTTTGTCAGAATTTAATTTCTATAGAAAATGTTGTCAGAATTTTATTTCTATAGAAAATTTTGTTACAATTTTATTTCTATAGAAAATTTTGTTACAATTTTATCTCTATAGAAAATTTTGTCAAAATTTTATTTCTATAGAAAATTTTGTTACAATTTTATTTCTATAGAAAATTTTGTCAGAATTTTATTTCTATAAATAATGTTTTCAGAATTTTATTTCTATAGAAAATTTTGTCAAAATTTTATTTCTATAGAAAATTTTGCAAAATTTTATTTCTATAGAAAATTTTGTCAAAATTTTATTTCTATAGAAAATTTTGTCGAAATTTTATTTCTATAAAAAATGTTTTCAGAATTTTGTTTCTATAGAAAATGTTGTCAGAATTTTATTTCTATAGAAAATTTTGTCAGAATTTTATTTCTATAGAAAATTTTGTCAAAATTTTATTTCTATAAAAAATTTTGTCAAAATTTTATTTCTATAGAAAATTTTGTCAAAATTTTATTTCTGTAGAAAATTTTGTCAATTTTTTTTCACTAGAAAATTTTGTCCAAATTTTATTTCTACAGAAACTTTTGTCAGAATTTTGTTTGTGTAGAAGATTTTGTCAGAATTTTATTTCTATAGAAAATTTTGTGAGAATTTTATTTGTCAGAATTTTACTTCTATAGAAAATTTTGT
The DNA here is from genome assembly GCF_050003625.1 of Haematobia irritans. NCBI lineage: Eukaryota > Metazoa > Arthropoda > Insecta > Diptera > Muscidae > Haematobia > Haematobia irritans. The sequence goes on from NC_134401.1 coordinate 116,555,809, forward strand.
TACAATTTTACTTCTATAGAAAATTTTGTCGAAATTTTAGTTTTATAGAAAATTTTGCCAAAATTTTATTTCTATAGAAAATTTTGTCAAAACTTTATTTTCATTAAAAATTTTGTCAAAATTTTTTTCTACAAAAAATTTTAACAAAATTTTATTTCTATAGAAAATTTCTGTTAAAATTTTATTTCTACAGAAAATTTTGTCAAAATTTTATTTCTATAGAATATATGTTTATTTATTTATTATTTTTCTTTAATGTTTGTTCATGTTTGCTTAAATGAAACAATGAATTTTAAAAGCTTTGTCAAACCAAAACAAACAAAATGTGAACTCAAAATGAACGAAAACTAACTGAATTATACGGCCGTAACTTCGGTCATGCCGAATCTTATGTAGCTTTCATCATGGAATTTTTAGCTTTCATTAAAATTCTACTAAAGACTATCATCTATCTATCGAATTAGTTTTGATGTCTTAGTCCATATGGAGGCATAATAAGTCTATAAATAATTATGAACCAATTTTCGCACAATAATTAGAGGGCCGATCGGATCGGATGGAACAGGAAGCGCGACAAATCAAATCTGGGGATTATGGATAATTTTTGAATTTCAAACCCATCGGATGAAATTTTTCTTTTCCAATGGGCTCCAGAAGTTAAATCTGGGGATCGGTTTATATGGGGGCTGTGTATAAAAAGATTATACTATACGTATTCTACGTATTCTACTACACTCAAACAAAAGTTTACTTGGATCCAAAGATCATGACTTTCCTTTAAGCATTTTCGTATTGATTCCGAAGATACGACTTCTTTAAAATAAAAATATTTTTCAGTGACCTATATGGCTTTAAATCTACACTCAAAAAAAAGTGAACCCTTTATTTCTCTAAATCTAATTTAACTTTTAGTTCATGGAATTATTATGTTTGGAGAAATTTTCCTTTACTCTAACAAATTTTTCTGTGTGCGTTAGTTGAAAGAATGAAAAAACGGGGAAAAAATTATACACAAATGATGTATAAAGAATTACTAAATTCGTACTTCTCGCAAAATAATTCATTATTTATTTAAATATGTAAATTGTATTATGCAGATAAAAATATTACGAAAATTTTTCCAATTAAAGTCTTAATTGAGTTTAAAGAATATTCAATTAAAAATTTATTTGATTCAACAAATTTTTTAATTGAAACAAAAATAAATCACAAAAATAGTAGTATCAATTAATTTTTTAACTGACTCTCAATTAATTTTTTAATTGACTCTCAATTGTTTTTTTAATTGATACTATCATTTCTGTGATTGAAGACATTTCAATTAAAAAATTAATTGGATCAATTAATTTCGTGATTGAATCAGAATTTTTTTTTTGTGTGTAACGTACAGTGACGCACATAAGTATTGGCACACCAAACATTTTTTTTTAAACCCATATTATAAAAAAATATATTAATTTGTATTGTAACTACATTAAGAATCTAGATCGATAGTTTTTATTTTAGAAAAATGTTTGTTCTTTTTATGAAAAATTAAAACAAGGCACATTTTTTGAGGAACAAAAGTATTGGCACAGACAGTTCTAAATTAGAGTTTTGGTACATTTGGTATTTTTTGGGCATTCCTTTTTTTTTGTTTGATAACATCACCAAACAGTCTAGACAATGAATGGACTAATTTTTTGTTTTATTTGTAACTATATTCCCCCATTCTTCTATCAGCCCTGTAACATATTTCATCAAAATTGGTTAATAATAGTGACCTAAATATTGCGAATAACAAATACATGGTCAGGCGGGCGGACACCAAAGGGCTAAACCAACTCAGGAGATGGTTCTGAGTCGATCGGTATATATTTTATCGAGCTTAAAATCAATATTTCTGGAAGGCACATTTTTTCGCAGATACCCTGACCACTATGTGGTTTAGGAAGTTGTGCCAATATATATCTGTACGACACTGTATATATATATATTTTTTTTTTTCGATGTAGAGGATATAGAAACAACAACTCAATGTATCTCCCACACAATATAAAAAGTTTTTGAAATTCGCCTCCGCCTTTCCATGTTTTCACTTTCACACAATTGTAGAGCTTAACTACGCCTTGCGACAGACGGCACCAGGAAACCTCCTATAACAATGGCTCATTATTCTATATGGTATGGCATGAAATTAACCCAAAAGCAAATTACAGATATTGAAGAGAATCAAAAGATCCCAAGGCATTTTTCTGCTTATACTTAAGTCAAAAAGATTGTCGAGAAAACCTAAAAGGGGGAAAAAATGGTGTGAAAAACAAAAGCGTCTGTTATTTCTTGTTGACGCACTACCACCATCGCACATCCCACACACGGCCCAGCGGGAAAATTGCGAAGTACCGCAAAAATCATGCCTTCTTAACCCATGATTTTGGGATCCTTAACACCTTCCCATATGCCTTCTCCTATCATGCATGCTAAAATGCCTTGCATTTCCTTTCTAAAAAATGCCCGCAAACATTATTCTGTGCCTTCTTTGGGAATTGGAAAAAGAAGGACCTACATTGTTGTTATAAGAACGAAAATTCAGTTTTACAGACAGTTTTAATCAAATCTTGAATTCGTGAAATTGAATCTGACTTTAGGTGAAAGTAAAAGCAATATTTCTTCCTTGAGAGTTAGAGAAGCAAACAAATTGTCTTTGATAGATCAGCTCCGCCTCTTCTCTCTAGCAATTTTGACAACTTGTTTCACGGTATGAAATTGAAATCTTTTTAATGCGAATCGTAAAGTCCAATAGGAAAACACGAATTAACTCATTCTCATATTAAACAAGTAAGGAAAGTCTAAAGTCGGGCGGGGTCGGCTATATAATACCCTTCACCAATATGTATACCAACACCTTCAAATTTGTTGGGAGCTATATAAAGGTTTATTTTCCCATATACAAATATTTAAATACGAACCGATTTGGACATTTTTTAAACATTCCCAAAATGTCTGGACTCAAAATTTAAATTGGTTTATGACAGGGACGGACCACAATGTTAGTAAACAACAAGTAAGGAAAGTCTAAAGTCGGGCGGGGCCGACTATGTCAAATCGGTCATATGTGTTGCTATATTTAAAGGTTTTTGTCTGAATCCATCTGAACAAAATTTATAACCTATAGACTTAAAATTTAAGTCGGTTAGTAAAAATAATATGGGAACATTTTAATCCCCAGCAAAAACTGGGTAAGCACTAGTGATTCTTTCAGTAATACCGGTAATCAAAAAGTTACTACTTGCGGTATTACCTGGGATTTAAAAATAATAACTTACCTGTGTAGGCAAAAAGTGATTATTTCTATTAATACCGGTAATCAAAATCATATCTTGAGGTACGCATTCGGCTCTACAGTGGGCACCGTTAATAGTAGCGAAAAGTAGTGCCAAATTACATTTCAGAAAAAATTGCCAATAAAACATACCTTTGTTTTCTAAAGTTGTATAGTACATAATTTATATAAACTAACATCATTGAATAGATCCATGCCGTGGTGCGAGGTATAGTGTGATGACTTACAAAACAACAGGGATGAGTTCGCACTTTTTGGGTATCTTTATGGTAAAGATATTATTTTTGGAGAGCTGGTATGCTTGCGAAGAAGTACTTATTTTTCGACTGCTGGTATGCTTGCACGGAAGTACTTTCCTCCAATGTCATGCCCGTGTAAAAGTATTACTACTGATATATGTACGAGGAAGTTGTTACCAATTTGGCGCAGGCATACTTGTACTCATAACTGGTAATAGGAGTTTTTGCTGGGTCTGAACCAATTTTGAGGCAACTTCGCAAAAGTGTATTTATGATTTATCGGACGATAGATATGTATTAGAAATAAAGGAAAATTTGAGTCACTTTTATAAGTTTTCGACGATTTTATAAGGAAAATGTGGGTATTTTGGTTATTTTTGTCAAATCGAAAAAGCATATATGGAAGCTATATAGAAATCTGAACCGATTTTAACCAAATTTGACATTCATACTTACGGCCATTTTCATGTAGCTCCGTTAAGCTTTAACTGCCAGTTAACAGAAAGTAAATTGCAAATATCTTCTCTCCGGTTAACTTTAACTGAAAAATTTTCGTCAGTTAAGTTCCTAACTGGCTTATGGAATATAAAGGCAAGATGGCAGCTTCGTTCATAATACGGTTTAAAAGTCGGTTAGTTAACGGAACACTAGCGGCGCTTTATGAAAATGGGGGTTAGTATTTTAATTCTACTCCCTGTGCAAAATTTCACCTAAATCGGACTACAACTTTGAACTCTGTGACGGAAAATCGGGCGAAAGATATATATGGGAGCTATATCAAAATCTGAACCGATTTCAATTAAAATTCGCTCGCATATCCAGAACCTTAATTCTATTCAAGTAAATCGTGGTAAATCTTTGGTTTCTGTGGGTCAGTGCTGCCGCTACTACTTCAATCGAAGTATTTTGCTTCATTTGCACAAAATTTACTTCGTCACTCCTTCTTCCAAAAATCTGCTTCACTTTTTGTTCTGCTTCAAATTTTAAAATTTGTTTCCCATATTACCTAATTGTTTTTCCTATTCCTTTAATTACGATGAACATAGCGGTTTTAATCATTGAATTATTAACCGATGTGGATCAATTTTTGCATAGTTGTTAGAGACCATATACTTACACCATGTACCAAATTTCAGCCGGATCGGATAAAATTTGGTTCTTTTAGAGGCTCCGCAAGCCAAATCGGGGGATCAGTTTATATGGGCGCTATATATAATTATGGACCGATGTGGACCAATTTTTGCATGGTTGTTAGAGATCATATGCTGAAACCATGTACCAAATTCCAGCTGGATCGGATGAAATTTGCTTCTCTTAGAGTCGCCGCAAGCCAAATTTGGGGGTCCGTTTATATGAGGGCTATACGTAAAAGTGGTCCGATATGGCCCATTTGCAATACCATCCGACCTACATCAATAACAACTACTTGTGCCAAGTTTCAAGTCGGTAGCTTCTTTAGTTCAGAAGTTTGCGTGATTTCAACAGACGGACGGACATGCTTTGCTTCGACTCAGAATTTCACCACGACCCAGAATATATATACTTTATGAGGTCTTAGAGCAATATTTCGATGAGTTACAAACAGAATGACAAAGTTAATATACCCCCATCTTATGGTGGAGGGTATAATAAAATGAATTCTATTGTTTTGTTTTCAAAAATGTATGCTACTTCAATTTTATTCAATCTACTCCACTTTTTTCCAAAATCTACTTCACTCAATTTTTCACTAGCGGCAGCACTGCTGTGAGTATATTAGCCGAAATCGGTCGAAAGATATATTCGGGAGCTATATCTAAATCTGAACCGATTTCAACTAAATTGGGTATAATTAACAATACTATTAAACGCACTCCTTGTGCAAGATTTGAAGAAAATCAGGGCAAAACTCTGGCTTTTAAGGCCATATAAGTCCAAATCTGACGAAAGATATATATGGGAGCTAAATCTAATAATTTTGCATATTTGACGAGAGCCCCCAAATATTCGGCCTTGCGAAATTTTACGTTGATAAATACGTCAATTATGGCCATATCGGTGATAAATATATATGACAGCTATATCTAAATCTGAACAGAAACCAATACCGATTGTCTTTGAGCCAAGGTAAAACTCTGTACCAAATTTGACGACGATCGAACTTAAACTGCGACCTGTACTTTGCACACAAAATTACATATACAGACAGACAGACGGACAGACAGACGGACATCGCTACATCGACTCGGAATTTAATTCTAAGACGACCGGTATACTAAACGACCTTCTTGACGTTACATACAAATGCACAAACTTATTATACCCTGTACCACAGTAGTGGTGAAGTATAAAAACGAACTAAAAATAAAGAACAAAATCATTGGCATTTCGTTCTTTTTTTTGGAATCGTACGAAAATGTTCTTTTGCTTTAGTTCATATGGAATTTATGTGTACGGTCATTGAACTATATACCCACGTTTAGTTTATAAAATGTTTGAGACATACTTACAAAAAACGAAAATTTCATTGGGGTATGGAAAATTTCGAAAAAAAATAGATTTAACTACAAACAAGTAATTTTTGTGCAATAAAAATAGGTTAAATTTAGCGTTCGGTTAACTACGGATTTTTTTCGGTGTAGTAATACCATCTTTTCATTTTCCCCTAATCAAGTATATATATACACTGTATATAGTCGGAAATAGATATTTTGTTGTGCTACGCACGGAATGACAACTTTATTATACCCCCAATACCATTCTGTGACGTCAGGTATAAAAAGGACCTCATACTCATTCTTTGTTGGCTGCCAAGCTATTAATTTGCTTATGTCTAGTTACTCCTAACTTTGGCCTTCTAGAAGACATTCTCTGTAACATATAAAAGATCCGATACCCATTATTCGTTCACTTCCAACAGAAGGGAACGCGGAATGACCTCACGTGTAGCTTAAGTTTACCTTTTGCCGCCCACATCACATAAATGTGTCGTAGGCCAGTGGATGAGTGTAGGATTACCAATAACGAGGATCCCGGTTCAAATCCCGACGGAGCAGAAAAATAAAAATACACTTGAGGTAAATTTAAAATCACAAAAATAAGATAAACTGTATAGGAAAAGTAAGCCAAATTAAATTCTAACGTAAAAAGTATTAGGGCAAATGTTCATTTCACAGGCAACCTTTCCTTCAAAATATTTATTTTTACACGCTTTCTTTTATACCTTCCTGTCCAGGCCTTTTTGAGGGCCTTCTTTGGAAGGCATGATTTTTGTACTTAGTATGAAGGCCTGATAACATGGCATCGACGACACCACCTCTAGAAGGCATACGAATAGAAGCGAGAGGCAAGGCCTTGGTCTCCAATCCAATCCAATGTTATTTTGAAATGAACACGTAATGCAGCGCCCAGGCCTTATAGCTACCCGGACAGCACATCCATCATCGATTCCACGTCGCTTCCATTTCCCGCTGGGGGTGTAAATATCACACACATACGAGTAGTATTTGCTAAGGATTTTTCCTGGCATATTTTTGTTGTTGTTGAGCTGATATCTTTTTCAGCAAAAAGAATTAAATAAACTGTTGCCTCCAACATATGGCATAATAGAAGATTCCTCACTCATGTATACAAATAAGGGGGTATTATGAACATCTACCCCTCCCCCAACCAAACAAAAAACAACGAGAGTCTTGTAATAAAGAAACATTCAAGGCTGCGTCATATAGAGATAACATTTCATCACTCAATCGAATCTACTAAGGAAATCGGTAAAGAATATTTCCTGTTTACTTTTTTCCTTGTCTCACTCTCTCTCCCACTCTCCTTAGTTGCTCTTCTTTACGATGAGTTTTAATGTGGGGGAAAATGTTATGGAGTGCACGCACACAAACACTCACACATACATGTACAAATATGCACATCGATCTACTTCATGGTATCTTCATTTAATCCTCTTATAATGAATTTTTGCTTTCATCTGAAAGACTGTGGGAGCATAAATGTCAGCGAGCGGTGTGAGCTATGACCTTAAAGGTAGTTGAGTAATTTTTCGCTGTATAGAATAGAACCCAGCAAAAAATGTTGTTAAATTATATCTAATAAGTTTTTTTAATTGTGAATTATGTTTCAACGCTTTTTAGCATTTAATAAGGTAGAATAAATCAGGGTTGATAAAGTTGACACTTTTGTGCTTTTTTTGATACATTTCGACTGCCAAAAGCATCGTGGCCCGACCTCCTCGAGCTATTTGGTACTTTTTCATCACAATTACTATATATAGAGTTATTCTGCCCTAAAAGTGAATGTTTCTCAGAACTTGTAAATAGCGGACATTGAAGAAACAAATATAAAAATAAAAGGTGGTTAAATTGTAAGGGTCGATGTTGTATGTGAACCACACCTAAACGCCAAGTTTTTTCCGAATTTTATTTGACATTTCTCTATTTCAGACTTACTCAATTTGAACCATGGAGAGATACACAATCCAACAACGTGTTAAATGGTTCCAAGAAATGGCAACAGTGGATGATCAATTTTCGAAGAAAATCATCTTCAGTGATGCGGCACATTTTCACCTCAGTGGATTCGTCAATAAACAGAATTGCCGCATTTGGGCGAATGAGAATCCAAGAGTGATTGTCGAAAAACCAATGCACCCACAAAGAATGACTGTTTGGTGCGGTTTATGGGCTGGCGGCATCATCGGGCCGTATTTTTTCCAAAATGAGGCCGGTCAGGCAGTTACTGTGAATGGTGTTCGCTATCGTGAGATGATAACAAACTTTTTATGGCCCGAATTGGAAGATATGGATGTGGACGATATGTGGTTTCAGCAGGACGGCGCCACTTGCCACACAGCTAACGAAACAATGGCTCTTTTGCGCAACAAATTCAATGGCCGTGTTATCTCACGTAATGGCGATGTCAATTGGCCGCCAAGATCATGTGATTTGACACTGTTGGACTTTTTTCTTTGGGGTTATTTGAAAGAAAAGGTGTACGTTTTTTTTGCTTTCATCTGAAAGACTGTGGGAGCATAAATGTCAGCGAGCGGTGTGAGCTATGACCTTAAAGGTAGTTGAGTAATTTTTCGCTGTATAGAATAGAACCCAGCAAAAAATGTTGTTAAATTATATCTAATAAGTTTTTTTAATTGTGAATTATGTTTCAACGCTTTTTAGCATTTAATAAGGTAGAATAAATCAGGGTTGATAAAGTTGACACTTTTGTGCTTTTTTTGATACATTTCGACTGCCAAAAGCATCGTGGCCCGACCTCCTCGAGCTATTTGGTACTTTTTCATCACAATTACTATATATAGAGTTATTCTGCCCTAAAAGTGAATGTTTCTCAGAACTTGTAAATAGCGGACATTGAAGAAACAAATATAAAAATAAAAGGTGGTTAAATTGTAAGGGTCGATGTTGTATGTGAACCACACCTAAACGCCAAGTTTTTTCCGAATTTTATTTGACATTTCTCTATTTCAGACTTACTCAATTTGAACCATGGAGAGATACACAATCCAACAACGTGTTAAATGGTTCCAAGAAATGGCAACAGTGGATGATCAATTTTCGAAGAAAATCATCTTCAGTGATGCGGCACATTTTCACCTCAGTGGATTCGTCAATAAACAGAATTGCCGCATTTGGGCGAATGAGAATCCAAGAGTGATTGTCGAAAAACCAATGCACCCACAAAGAATGACTGTTTGGTGCGGTTTATGGGCTGGCGGCATCATCGGGCCGTATTTTTTCCAAAATGAGGCCGGTCAGGCAGTTACTGTGAATGGTGTTCGCTATCGTGAGATGATAACAAACTTTTTATGGCCCGAATTGGAAGATATGGATGTGGACGATATGTGGTTTCAGCAGGACGGCGCCACTTGCCACACAGCTAACGAAACAATGGCTCTTTTGCGCAACAAATTCAATGGCCGTGTTATCTCACGTAATGGCGATGTCAATTGGCCGCCAAGATCATGTGATTTGACACTGTTGGACTTTTTTCTTTGGGGTTATTTGAAAGAAAAGGTGTACGTCGATAAGCCAGAAACAATTCAAGAGCTGAAGAATGAGATAATTCGGCACATTAATTGCATAGAACTTCCATTATGACTCAGCGTCATCGAAAATTTGGACCATCGGATGAAGGTGTGCCACCGCGGTCGCGGCACCCATTTGGCCGATATTTTGTTCCATACATAATTGTGTAATACCAATATATCATAATGAAATAAAATTACAATAATTTCCTAAATAGTTTGTTTGTTGCGTTCAAAATCAACATCGGCCCTTGAAATTTTAATCACCCTTTATTTTAGTGTTTATTACAGGATCTCAAAATTTTGATAAGAATATTGTCTACCCCATTCGTCCACTAATGTAAAACGTA